>NC_133541.1:150244862-150532016 GCF_048773025.1 Camelus bactrianus
TAAGTTTTTCCTAATGCCAGTATGAAAAAGGAGGAAGAATTAGCAGAAAAATTCTCGTGGGGCGAGTACTTCCCAATAGAAATGTAATTTAGATAGTTTCCCTCACAGTGACATTCCATTTTCGTCACACGCTTCATACATCAAGGTTTCAACAAACTTTCTCGAATGAGTTGTGAACATGTAGATTACAGAACTTTCATCCACCATATATGGCATATTTACAACTAGAAACATTAACTCTGAATTTGCAGTTTTTCCTAATGCAAATTTGGAAAATCAGGCCGTTTTCTCAGGGAAAAATTTTTGGAGCGAATTCTAACCAATAGGTGTGTAATTTACATAGATTCCATCGCGGGGATTTTCCGTGATACGATCCCAATGCATGCATAACGCTTTCTTAAAATATTCACCACAGATTGTTTTGCATGTGGTTTTACGATCTTGCATCACAATAGAAGGCATATTGACACTTTGAAGCATTTTCTCTGATTTTGCAGATATTTTCAAACGCCAGGTTCAAAAATGAGGCAGATTTCACAGAAAAAATTCTTAGAGCAAATTCTACCAAAGAGAAATGTATCTTACATAGATACGCTCACCGTGATATTCTGTGTTCCGAACACACTTCATGTATCTCGGATTCGACAAATATTCTCTACAGACTAGTTAGCATGCGGATTACTGAACTTTCATCCACCATAAAAGGCAGATGTACACCGAGAATCTAGTAATTTGGGTTCGCAGGATTTTCCTAACGCCAGTTTCGAAAATCAGGCCGATTTCTCAGGAAAAAACTCTTGGAGTGATTTCTAACCAAGGGAAATGTAATTTACATAAATTCCCTGGCCGTGAAATTCCGTGTTCCGAACATGTTACATGCATAAAGGACTCGAAAAATATTGACTACAAATTTGTTAGAATGTGGATTACCGAACTTTCGTCCACCATAAAAGGCAGATGTCCAACGAGAATCTAGTAATCTTGGTTCACAGGATTTCCTAACGCCTGTTTCCAAAATCAGGCCGATTTCTCACGAAAAAGCTCTTGGAGTGATTTCTAACCAAGGGGAATGTAATTTACATAAATTCCCTGGCCGTGAAATTCCCTGTTTCGAACATGTTACATGCATAAAGGACTCGAAAAACATTCACTACAAATTTGTTAGCATGTGGATTACCGAACTTTCATCCACCATACAAAGCATATTTACACCTAGAAGTAGTTATTCTGATTTCACAGGTTTTTCCTAACATCCAGTTTCGAAAATCATGAAATTTTCACTGAAATATTCAATTCAAGCGAGTTCTAACCAGCAGAATTGTTATTTTCAGAGCTTCACTCACCGAGACATTCCGTGTTCCGAAAACATTACATTCATCACGGCTTCGACAATCATTCTTTAATGACCGTGAGCATATGGATTACCGGTTTTTCAACCACAATACAAGGCATATTTACACCTAGAAACATTTACTTAGATTTCGCCGGTTTTCCTAACGTCAGTTACGAAAATCAGGCAGTTTTCGCAGAGAAATTCTCTTGGTGCATGTTCTATCCAATAGACATCTCATTTTCATAGATACCTTCACCGTAACATTCCGTGTTCCGAAAACGGTCCATGTACCACGGATTCAACAAATATTCACTTCTGAGTTCTTAGCATGTGAATTACACATCTTTAATAACCTGTTGAATACATATTGTCACCTTAAAGCTTTTATTCAGATTTTGCAGCGTTTTCATAACACCAGTTTCCAAACTGAGTCAGATTTTTCAGTAAAATGCTCCTGGAGCGTGTTCTAACCAATAGAAATGTAATTTACATACTTTGCCTCACCGTGACAGTCCTTTTTCCAAACGCGCTACACACATCACGATTTGACAAACATTCTTCATGAGTTGTGTACATGTGTGTTACACAACTTTCATCCACCATACCAGACATATTGACATCTAGAAACCTTAACACTGAGTTCGCAGTAATTTCCTAATAGCAGTTTCGAAAATCAGGCAGTTTTCAAAGGAAAAAACTGTTGGAGCGTGTTGTATCTAATAGATATGTAAATTTCATAGATTTTCCCGCTGTGAATTTACGTGTTACGAACATGCTACATGCAGAAAAGTTTCGACAAAAATACACTACAGTGTTGTTTGCATGAGGATTACAGGACTTTCTCACTATAGAAGGCATATAAATTCTTAGAAGCATTTTCTGTGATTTCACAGAGATTTCCAAACGCCAGTTTCGAAAATGAGGCCGATATCACGGCAAAAACCTCTTGGAGTGGGTTCTAACCAATAGACAAGTAATTTACATGGATTCGCTCACCGTCAAATTCCGTGTTCCGAACACGCTACGAGCAACTCGGATGCGACAAATATTCACTACAGAGTTTTTAGCAAGTGGATTACAGCACTTTCATCCACCATATAAGGCTTACTGACAATTTGAAGAATTTTCTCAGATTTCACACGTTAGTTTGAACGCCAGTTTTGAAAATGAGGCAGATTTGGCAGAAAAATGCTCTTGGAGCCATTTCTACCCAAAAGATAGGTAATTTCCCTACTTTCAATCACCGTGACATTCCATGTTCTGAACACGTTACATGCACCACGGATTCAACAAACATTCTTTAATGAGTTGTGTACATGTGTTTTAACGAACTTTAATCCACCTTACAGTGCATATTTATACATAGAAATTTTATTCTGATTTAGTAGTGTTCTCCTAATGTCAGTCTCTAAAATCATGCAGTTTCCACAGAAAAATCCTCTTGGAGCGAGTTCTACCCAATAGACATGCAATTTACATAGAACCCGTCATCGTGAAATTCCGTGTTCCGAAAAAGCTACATGCATCACGGATTCAACAAATATTCACTACAGAGTTGTTAGCATGTGGATTACCGAACTTTCATCCACCATAAAAGCCATGTTGACAATTTGAAGCATTTTCTCACATTTCGAAAGTTTTTCCTAATGCCAGTTTTGAAAAGGAGGCAGATTTGGCAGAAAAATTCTCGTGGAGCGTGTACTTCCCAATAGAATTGTAATTTACATAGTTTCCCTCACAGTGACATTCCATTTTCGTCACACGCTTCATACATCAAGGTTTCAACAAACTTTCTCGAATGAGTTGTGAACATGTAGATTACAGAACTTTCATCCACCATACATGGCATATTTAGAAGTAGAAACATTAACTCTGAATTTGCAGCTTTTTCCTAATGCCAATTTGGAAAATCAGGCCGTTTTATCAGGGAAAAATTTTTGGAGCGAATTCTAACCAAGAGGTGTGTAATTTACATTGAGTCCATCACGGGGATTTTCCGTGATACGATCCCACTGCATGCATAACGCTTTCTAAAAATATTCACCACAGATTTGTTTGCATGTGGTTTTACGATCTTGCATCACAATACGAGGAATATTGACACTTTGAAGCATTTTCTCTGATTTTGCAGAGATTTTCAAACGCCAGGTTCAAAAATGAGGCAGAATTCTCAGAAAAAACTCTTAGAGCAAATTCTACCCAAGAGAAATTTATTTTACATACATACGCTCGCCGTGATATTCTGTGTTCCGAACACACTTCATGTATCTCGGATTCGACAAATATTCTCTACAGACTAGTTAGCATGCGGATTACCGAACTTTCATCCACCATAAAAGGCAGATGTACACCGAGAATCTAGTAATCTGGGTTCGCAGGTTTTTCCTAACACCAGTTTCGAAAATCAGGCCGATTTCTCAGGAAAAAACTCTTGGAGTGATTTCTAACCAAGGGAAATGTAATTTACATAAATTCCCTGGCCGTGAAATTCCGTGTTCCGAACATGTTACATGCATAAAGGACTCGAAAAACATTCACTACAAATTTGTTAGCATGTGGATTACCGAACTTTCATCCACCATACAAAGCATATTTACACCTAGAAGTAGTTATTCTGATTTCACAGTTTTTTCCTAACATCCAGTTTTGAAAATCATGAAATTTTCACTGAAATATTCAATTCAAGCGAGTTCTATCCAGCAGAATTTTTATTTTCAGAGCTTCACTCACCGAGACATTCCGTGTTCCGAGAACATTACATTCATCACGGCTTCGACAAACATTCTTTAAAGACCGTGAGCATATGGATTACCGGTTTTTCAACCACAATACAAGGCATATTTACACCTAGAAACATTTACATAGATTTCGCCGGTTTTCCTAACGTCAGTTACGAAAATCAGGCAGTTTTTGCAGAGAAATTCTCTTGGTGCATGTTCTATCCAATAGACATCTCATTTTCATAGATACCTTCACCGTAACATTCCGTGTTCCGAAAATGGTCCATGCACCACGGATTCAACTAATATTCACTGCTTAGTTCTTTTAGCATGTGAATTACACATCTTTAATATCCCATTGAAAACATATTTTCACCTTAAAGCTTTTATTCCGATTTTGCAGCGTTTTCATAACACCAGTTTCCAAACTGAGTCAGATTTTTCATTAAAATGCTCCTGGAGAGTGTTCTAAACCAATAGATATGTAATTTACATAGTTTGCCTCACTGTGACAGTCCATGTTCTGAAATCGCTACACACATCACGGATTTGACAAACATTCTTAATGAGTTGTGTACATGTGTATTACACAACTTTCATCCACCATACAAGGCATATTGTCACCTAGAAACTTTAACATTGAGTTCGCAGATATTTCTTAATAACAGTTTCAAAAATCAGGCAGTTTTCAAAGGAAAAACTGTTGGAGCGTGTTGTACCCATTAGATATGTAAATAACATAGATTCTCCCGCTGTGGATTTACGTGTTTTGAACATGCTACATACCGAAAATATTCGACAAATATACACTACAGGGTTGTTTGCATGTGGATTACTGCACTTTCTCACTATGGAATGCATATAGATCCTTAGAAGCATTTTCTGTGATTTCACAGATTTTTCCAAACGCCAGTTACGAAAATGAAGCCGATTTCACGGCAAAAACCTCTTGGAGCGGGATCTAACCATTAGACATGTATTTTTAATGGATTCACTCACCGTGATATTCTGTGTTCCGAACACACTTCACGTATCTAGGATTCGACAAATATTCACTACAGAGTATTTAGCATGCGGATTACCGAAATTTCATCCACCATAAAAGGCAGATGTACACCGAGAATCTAGTAATCTGGGTTCGCAGGTATTTCCTAACGCCAGTTTCGAAAATCAGGCCGATTTCTCAGGAAAAATCTCTTGGAGTGATTTCTAACCAAGGGAAATGTAATTTATGTAAAATCCCTGGCCGTGAAATTCCGTGTTCCGAACATGTTACATGCATAAAGGATTAGAAAAATATACACTACAAATTTGTTAGCATGTGGATTACCGAACTGTCATCACAATACATTGAATATTGATTCTTAGAAGTATTTTCTCAGATTTTGAAGTGTTTTCTAAACGCCAGGTTCAAAAATGACGAAGTTTTCGCAGAAAAACTCTCTCGGAGCGAGTTCTACCAAATAAAGAAGTCATTTACATAGTTTCAATCACCGTGAAATTCCACGTTCTGAACACGGTACATGCATCACGGATTAGAAAAAGATTCTTTAATATGTTGTGAAAATATGGATTCCCGAACTTTCTTGCAACATAAATGCACATTTACACCTGCAAATATTTACTCCTTTTTTACAGCTTTTTCCAAACTTCAGATTCGATAATCATGCAATGTTCGCAGAAAAATTCTCTTCTAGCTCGTTCTACTCAATAGAATTGTAATTTACATAGTTTCATTACCGTGAAATTTCGTTTTCCAAAAGCGCTACATGAATCACGGTTTAAAAATTAAATGCTACACTGTTATTAACATGTGGATTACCGGACTTTCATTCACCAGTCAAGGCATATTGACACTTAGAAGCATTTTCTGAGATTTCACAGTGTTCTCCTAATGGCAGTTTTCAAAGTGATGCACATTTCGCAGAAAAATTCTCTTCAAACGGGTTCTACCCAATACACATGTAACTTCCATTTTTCCCTTCACTATGTCATTCCATATTCTGAACACGTTTCATGCATCACGAGTTCGACAAACATTCTTTAATGAGTGTGAGCATGTAGATTACCGAACTTTCATCCACCATACAAGCCATATTGACACCTAGAAGTAGTTATTCTCATTTCGCAGGTTTTTCCTAACATCCAGTTTTGAAACTCATGAAATTTTCACAGAAACATTCAATTCAAGCGAGTTCTATCCAGTAGAATTGTTATTTTCAGAGCTTCACTCACCGAGACATTCCGTGTTCCGAAAACGTTACATTCATCACTGCTTCCACAAACATTATTTAATGTCCGTGAGCATGAGGATTACCGATATTTCAACCACAACACAAGGCATATTTACACCTAGAAACATTTACTTAAATTTCGCAGATTTTCCTAACATCACTTACGAAAATCAGGCAGTTTTCGCAGAAAAATTCTCTTGGTGCATGTTCTATCAAATAGACATCTCATTTTTATAGATACCTTCACCGTAACATTCCGTGTTCCGAAAATGGTCCATGCACCACGGATTCAACAAATATCACTGCTGAGTTCTTAGCATGTGAATTACACTTCTTTAATAACCCATTGAAACACATTGTCACCTTAAAGCATTTACTCAGATTTTGCAGCGTTTTCATAACAACAGTTTCCAAACTGAGGCAGATTTTTCAGTAAAATGCTCCTGGAGCGTGTTCTAACCAATAGATATGTAATTTACAAAGTTTGCCTCACCGTGACAGTCCATGTTCCGAACGCGTTACACACATCACGGATTTGACAAACATTCTTAATGGTTGTGTACATGTGTATTACACAACTTTCATCCACCATACAAGGCATATTGACACCTAGAAACATTAACACTGGGTTCGCAGATATATCCTAATAGCAGTTTCGAAAATCAGGCAGTTTTCAAAGGAAAAAACTGTTGGAGCGTGTTCTACCCAATAGATATGTAAATTACATAGATTCTCCCACTGTGAAATTACGTGTTTTGAACACGCTACATGCAGAAAAGTTTCGACAAAAATACACTACAGGGTTGTTTGCATGTGGATTACAGGACATTCTCACTATAGAAGGCATATAGATGCTTAAAAGCATTTTTTCTGATTTCACAGAGATTTCCAAACGCCAGTTTCGAAAATGAGGCCGATTTCACGGCAAAAACCTCTTGGAGCGGGTTCTAAACAATAGATATTTAATTTGCATGGATTCGCTCACTGTAAAATTCCGTATTCCGAACACGATACATGCATCTCGGATGCGACAAATATTCACTACAGTGTTGTTATGAAGTGGAGTACAGCACTTTCACCCTCCATACAATGCTTACTGATACTTTGAAGAATTTTCTCAGATTTCACACGTTAGTTTGAATGCCAGTTTTCAAAATGAGGAAGATTTGGAAGAAAAAGGCTCTTAGAGCCATTTCTACCTAAAAGATAGGTAATTTCCCTACTTTCAATCACCGTGACATTCTGTGTTCTGAACACGTTATATGCACCACGGATTCAACATTCTTTAATGAGATGTGAACATGTGTATTAACGAACTTTAATCCACCTTACAGTGCATATTTATACATAGAAATTTTATTCTGATTTAGTAGTATTCTCCTAATGTCAGTCTCTAAAATCATGCAGTTTCCACAGAAAAATCCTCTTGGAGCGATTTCTACCCAATAGACATGCAATTTACATAGAACCCATCATCGTGAATTCCGTGTTCCAAAAAAGCTACATGCATCACGGATTCGACAAATATTCACTACAGAGTTGTAAGCATATGGATTACAGAAATTTCATCCACCATAAAAGCCATGTTGAAAATATGAAGCATTTTCTCACATTTCGAAAGTTTTTCCTATTGCCAGTTTTGAAAAGGAGGCAGATTTAGCAGAAAAATACTTGTGGAGCGAGTACTTCCCAATAGAAATGTAATTTACATAGTTTCATTACCGTGAAATTTCGTTTTCCAAATGCGCTACATGAATCACGGTTTAAAAAATAATTACTACAGTGTTATTAACATGTGGATTACTGGACTTTCATTCACCATTCAAGGCATATTCACAGGGTTCTAATAATGGCAGTTTTCAAAATGAGGCACATTTCGCAGAAAAATCTCTTCAAACGAGTTCTACCCAATAGAAATGTAACTTCCATTTTTCCCTTCACTATGACATTCCATATTCTGAACATGTTTCATGCATCACGAGTTCAACAAACATACTTTAATGTGTGTGAGCATGTGGATTACCGAACTTTCATCCACCATACAAGGCATATTTTCACCTAGAAGTAGTTATTCTGATTGTGCAGGTTTTTCCTAACATCCAGTTTCGAAAATCATGAAATTTTCACAGAAACATTCAATTCAAGCGAGTTCTATCCAGTAGAATTGTTATTTTCAGAGCTTCACTCACCGAGACATTCCGTGTTCCGAAAACGTTACATTCATCACTGCTTCAACAAACATTATTTAATGACCGTGAGCATGTGGATTACTGATTTTTCAACCACAATACAAGGCATAATTACACCTAGACACATTTACTTATATTTCGCAGGTTTTCATAACATCACTTACGAAAATTAGGCAGTTTTTGCAGAAAAAAACTCTTGGTGCATGTTCTATCCAATAGACATCTCATTTTCATAGATACCTCCACCGTAACATTCCGTGTTCCGAAAACGGTTCATGCACCATGGATTCAACAAATATCACTGCTGAGTTCTTAGCATGTGAATTACACTTCTTTAATAACCCATTGAAACACATTGTCACCTTAAAGCATTTACTCAGATTTTGCAGCGTTTTCATAACAACAGTTTCCAAACTGAGGCAGATTTTTCAGTAAAATGCTCCTGGAGCGTGTTCTAACCAAGAGATATGTAATTTACATAGTTTGCCTCACCGTGACAGTTCATGTTCCGAACGCGTTACACACATCACGGATTTGACAAACATTATTAATGAGTTGTGTACATGTGTGTTACACAACTTTCATCCACCATACAAGGCATATTGACACCTAGAAACATTTACAAAGAGTTCGCAGATATTTCCTAATACCAGTTTCGAAAATCAGGCAGTTTTCAAAGGAAAAAAATTTTGGAGCGTGTTCTACCCAATAGATATGTAAATTACATAGATTCTCCCACTGTGAAATTACGTGTTTTGAACACGCTACATGCAGAAAAGTTTCGACAAAAATACACTACAGGGTTGTTTGCATGTGGATTACAGGACATTCTCACTATAGAAGGCATATAGATGCTTAGATGCATTTTTTCTGATTTCACAGAGATTCCCAAACGCCAGTTTCGAAAATGAGGCCGATTTCACGGCAAAAACCTCTTGGAGCGGGTTCTAAACAATAGATATGTAATTTGCATGGATTCGCTCACTGTAAAATTCCGTGTTCCGAACATGCTACATGCATCTCGGATGCGAGAAATATTCACTACAGAGTTGTTATCAAGTGGATTACAGCACTTTCACCCACCATACAAGGCTTAGTGACACTTTGAAGAATTTTCTCAGATTTCACACGTTAGTTTGAATGCCAGTTTTCAAAATGAGGCAGATTTGGCAGAAAAATGCTCTTGGAGCCATTTCTACCCAAAAGATAGGTAATTTCCCTACTTTCAATCACCGTGACATTCTGTGTTCTGAACACGTTACATGCACCATGGATTCAACAAACATTCTTTAATGAGTTGTGAACATGTGTATTAACGAACTTTAATCCACCTTACAGTGCATATTAATACATAGAAATTTTATTCTGTTTTAGTAGTATTCTCCTAATGTCAGTCTCTAAAATCATGCAGTTTCCACAGAAAAATCCTCTTGGAGCGAGTTCTACCCAATAGACATGCAATATACATAGAACCCATCATTGTGAATTCCATGTTCCAACAAAGCTACATGCATCACTGATTCGAGAAATATTCACTACAGATTTGTTAGCATAAGGATTACCGAAATTTCATCCACCATAAAAGCCACGTTGACAATTTGAAGCATTTTCTCATATTTCGAAAGTTTTTCCTAATGCCAGATTTGAAAAGGAGGCAGATTTGCCAGAAAAATACTCTTGGAGCGAGTACTTTCCAATAGAAATGTAATTTACATAGTTTCCCTCACAGTGACATTCCATTTCCCCGAAAACGCTACATGCATCAAGGTTTAAACAAACTTCCTCGAATGAGTTGTGAACATGTAGATTACAGAACTTTCATCCACCGTACATGGCATATTTACAACTAGAAACATTAACTCTGAATTTGCAGCTTTATCCTAATGCCAGTTTGGAAAATCTGGTCGTTTTCTCAGGGAAAAACTTTTGGAGCAAATTCTAACAAATAGGTGTGTAATTTACATACATACCATAGCCGGGATTTTCCGTGATACGTTCACACTGCATGCATAATGCTTTCTAAAAGTATTCACCACAGAATAGTTTGCATGTGGCTTAACGATCTTGCATCACAATACAAGACATATTGACACTTTGAAGAATTTTCCCTGATTTTGCAGAGATTTTCAAACGCCAGGTTCAAAAATGAGGCCGAATTCTCAGAAAAACTCTTAGAGCAAATACTACCCGAGATATGTATTTTTCATGGATTCACTCACCGTGATATTCTGTGTTCCAAACACACTTCACGTATCAAGGATTCGACAAATATTCACTACAGAGTAGATAGCATGTGGATTACCGAAATTTCATCCACCATAAAAGACAGATGTACACCGAGAATCTAGTAATCTGGTTTCGCAGGTTTATCCTAACGCCAGTTTCGAAAATCAGGCCGATTTCTCAGGAAAAATCTCTTGGAGTGATTTCTAACCAAGGGAAATTTAGTTTATGTAAAATCCCTGGCCGTGTAATTCCATGTTCCGAACATGTTACATGCATAAAGGATTCGACAAATTTTCACTACAAATTTGTTAGCATGTGGATTACCGAACTGTCATCACAATACATTGAATATTGATTCTTAGAAGTATTTTCTCAGATTTTGAAGTGTTTTCTAAACGCCAGGTTCAAAAATGACGAAGTTTTCGCAGAAAAACTCTCTTGAAGCGAGTTCTACCCAATAGACATGCAATTTACATAGAACTCGTCATCGTGAAATTCCGTGTTCCGAAAAAGCTACATGCATCACGGATTCGACAAATATTCACTACAGAGTTGTTAGCATAAGGATTACCGAACTTTCATCCACCATAAAAGCCATGTTGACAATTTGAAGCATTTTCTCACATTTCAAAAGTTTTTCCTAATGCCAGTTTTGAAAAGGAGTCAGATTTAGCAGAAAAATTCTCGTGAATCGAGTACTTCCCAATAGAAATATAATTTACATAGTTTCCCTCACAGTGACATTCCATTTTCCGAACACGCTACATGCATCAAGGTTTCAAAAAACTTTCCCGAATGAGTTGTGAACATGTAGATTACAGAACTTTCATCCACCATACGTGGCATATTTACAACTAGAAACATTAACTCTGAATTTGCAGCATTTTTCCTAATGCTAGTTTGGAAATTCAGACCGTTTTCTCAGGGAAAAATTTTTGGAGCGAATTCTAACCAATAGGTGTGTAATTTTATAGATTCCATCACGGGTATTTTCCGTGATACGATCCCACTGCATGCATAACGCTATCTAAAAATATTCACCACAGATTTTTTTGCATGTGGTTTTACGATCTTGCATCACAATACAAGGCATATTGACACTTTGAAACATTTTCTCTGATTTTGCAGAGATTTTCATACGCCAGGTTCAAAAATGAGGCAGATTTCTCAGAAAAAACTCTTAGAGCAAATTCTACCCAAGAGAAATGTATTTTACATACATACGCTCACCGCGTTATTCTGTGTTCCGAACACACTTCATGTATCTCGGATTCGACAAATATTCTCTACAGACTAGTTAGCATGCGGATTACCGAACTTTCATCCACCATAAAAGGCAGATGTACACCGAGAATCTAGTAATCTGGGTTCGCAGGATTTTCCTAAAGCCAGTTTCGAAAATCAGGCCGATTTCTCAGGAAAAAACTCGGGGTGATTTCTAACCAAGGGAAATGTAATTTACATAAATTCCCTGGCCGTGAAATTCCGTGTTCCGAACATGATACATGCATAAAGGACTCGACAAATATTCACTACCAATTTGTTTGCATATGGATTACCGGACTTTCATCCACCATAATAGGCATATTTACACCTAGAAGTAGTTATTCTGATTTCACAGGTTTTTCCTAACCTCCAGTTTCGAAAATCATGAAATTTTAACAGAAACATTCAATTCAAGCGAGTTCTATCCAGCAGAATTGTTATTTTCAGAGCTTCACTCACCGAGACATTCCGTGTTCCGAAAACATTACATTCATCACGGCTTCGACAAACATTATTTAATGACCGTGAGCATGTTGATTACCGATTTTTCAACCACAATACAAGGCATATTTACACCTAGAAACATTTACTTACATTTCGCCGGTTTTCTAAAACGACAGTTACGAAAATCAGGCAGTTTTCGCAGAGAAATTCTCTTGGTGCATGTTCTGTCCAATAGACATCTCATTTTCATAGGTACCTTCACCGTAACATTCCGTGATCTGAAAAAGTTCCATGCACCACGGATTCAACATATATTCACTGCTGAGTTCTTAGCATGTGAATTACACATCTTTTACAACCCGTTGAAGACATGTTGTCACCTTAAACCTTTTACTCAGATTTTGCAGCGTTTTCATAACAACAGTTTCCAAACTGAGGTAGATTTTTCAGTAAAATTCTCCTGGAGCCTGTTCTAACCAAGACATATGTAATTTACATAGTTTGCCTCACTGTGACAGTCCATGTTCCGAACGCGTTACACACATCGTGGATTTGACAAACATTCTTAATTAGTTGTGTACATGTGTCATACACAACTTTCATCCACCATACCAGGCATATTGCACCTAGAAACTTTAACACTGAGTTCGCAGATATTTCGTAATAGCATTTTAGAAAATCAGGCAGTTTTCAAAGGAAAAAACTGTTGGAGGTTGTTCTACCCAATAGATATGTAAATTACATAGATTCTCCCGCTGTGAATTTATGAGTTTCGAACATGCTACATGCAGAAAAGTTTCGACAAAAATACACCACAGTGTTGTTTGCATGTGGATTACAGGACTTTCTCACTATAGAAGGCATATAGATGCTTAGAAGCATTTTCTGTGATTTCACAGAGTTTTCCAAACGCCAGTTTAGAAAATGAGGCCGATTTCACAGCAAAAAACTCTTGGAGCGGGTTTTAACCAATAGACATGTAATTTACATGGATTCGCTCACCGTCAAATTCCGTGTTCCGAACACGCTACATGCATCTCGGATGGGACAAATATTCACTACAGACGTGTTAGCAAGTTGACTACAGCACTTTCATCCACCATACAAGGCTTACAGACACTTTGAAGAATTTTCTCAGATTTCACACGTTAGTTTGAACGCCAGGTTTGAAAATGAGGCAGATTTGGCAGAAAAATGCTCTTGGAGCCATTTCTACCCAAAAGATAGGTAATTTCCCTACTTTAAATCCCCGTGACATTGCACGTTCTGAACAAGTTACATGCACCACGGATTCAACAAACATTCTTTATTGAATTGTGAACATGTGTATTAACGAACTTTAATCCACCTTACAGTGCATATTTATACAAAGAAACTTTATTCTGATTTAGTAGTGTTCTCCTAATGTCAGTCTCTAAAATCATGCAGTTTCCACAGAAAAATCCTCTTGGAGCGAGTTCTACCCAATAGACATGCAATTTACATAGAACCCGTCATCGTGAAATTCCATGTTCTGAAAAAGCTACATGCATTACTGATTCGACAAATATTGACTAGAGAGTTGTTAGCATAAGGATTACCGAACTTTCATCCACCATAAAAGCCATGTTGACAATTTGAAGCATTTTCTCACATTTCGAAAGTTTTTCCTAATGCCAGTTTTGAAAAGGAGGCAGATTTAGCAGAAAAATACTCGTGGAGCGAGTACTTCCCCATAGAGTTGTAATTTACATAGTTTCCCTCACAGTGACATTCCATTTTCCGAACACGCTACATACATCAAGGTTTCAACAAACTTTATCGAATGAGTTGTGAACATGTAGATTACAGAACTTTCATCCACCATACATGGCATATTTACAAGTAGAAACATTAACTCTGAATTTGCAGCTTTTTCCTAATGCCAGTTTGGAAAATCAGGCCGTTTTCTCAGGGAAAAATTTTTGGAGCGAATTCTAACCAATAGGTGTGTAATTTACATAGATTCCATTGCGGGGATTTTTCGTGATACGATCCCAATGCATGCATAACGCTTTCTTAAAATATTCACCACAGATTTGTTTGCATGTGGTTTTACGTTGTTGCATCACAATACAAGGCATATTGACACTTTGAAGCATTTTCTCTGATTTTGCAGATATTTTCAAATGCCAGGTTCAAAAATGAGGCAGATTTCTCAGAAAAATCTCTTAGAGCAAATTCTACCAAACAGACATGTATTTTACATAGATACGCTCACCGTGATATTCTGTGTTCCGAACACACTTCACGTATCTTGGATTCGACAATATTCACTACAGAGTAGTTAGCATGCGGATTACCGAACTATCATCCACCATAACAGGCAGATGAAAACCGAGAATCTAGTAATCTGGGTTCGCAGGGTTTTCCTAATGCCAGTTTCGAAAATCAGGCCGATTTCTCAGGAAAAACCTCTTGGACTGATTTCTAACCAAGGGAAATGTAATTTACATAAATTCCCTGGCTGTGAAATTCCGTGTTACGAACATGTTACATGCATAAAGGACTCGACAAATATTCACTACAAATTTGTTAGCATGTGGATTACCGAACTTTCATCCACCATACAAGGCATATTTACACCTAGAAATAGTTATTCTGACTTCGCAGGTTTTTCCTAACATCCAGTTTCGAATATCATGAAATTTTCACAGAAACATTCAATTCAAGCGAGTTCTATCCAGCAGAATTGTTATTTTCAGAGCTTCACTCACCGAGACATTTCGTGTTCCAAAAACTTTACGTTCATCACGGCTTCGACAAACATTATTTAATGACCATGAGCATGTGGATTACCTATTTTTGAACCACAGTACAAGGCATATTTACACCTAGAAATATTTACATAGATTTCGCCGATTTTCCTAACGTCAGTTACGAAAATCAGGCAGTTTTCGCAGAAAAATTCTCTTGGTGCATGTTCTATCCAATAGACATCTCATTTTCATAGATAACTTCACCATAACATTCCGTGTTCCGAAAACGGTCCATGCACCACGGATTCAACAAATATTCACTTCTGAGTTCTTAGCATGTGAATTACACATCTTTAACAACCCGTTGAAGACATATTGCCACCTTAAAGCTTTTACTCAGATTTTGCAGCGTTTTCATAACACCAGTTTCCAAACAGGCAGATTTTTCAGTAAAATGCTCCTGGAGTGTGTTCTAACCAATTGATATGTAATTTATAGAGTTTGCGTCACCGTGACAGTCCATTTTCCGAACGCGCTACACACATCACGGATGTGACAAACATTCTTAATGAGTTGTGTACATGTGTGTTACACAACTTTCATCCACCATACAAGGCATATTGACACCTAGAAATATTAACACTGAGTTCGCAGATATTTCCTAAAACATTTTCGAAAATCAGGCACTTTTCAAAGGAAAAATATTTTGGAGCCTGTTCTACCCAATAGATATGTAAATTACATAGAGTCTCCCGCTGTGAAATTACGTGTTTCGAACATGCTACATGCAGAAAATATTCGACAAAAATACACTACAGATTTGTTTGCATGTGGATTACAGGACTTTTTCACTATAGAAGGCATATAGATGCTTAGAAGCATTTTCTGTGATTTCACAGAGTTTTCCAAACGCCAGTTTCGAAAATGAGGCCGATTTCACGGCAAAAACCTCTTGGAGCGTGTTCTAACCAATAGACATGTAATTTACATGGATTCGCTCACCGTCAAATTCCGTGTTCCGAACACGCTACATGCATTTCGGATGCGACAAATATTCACTACAGAGATGTTAGCAAGTGGATTACAGCACTTTCATCCACCATACAAGGCTTACTGGCACTTTGAACAATTGTCTCAGATTTCACAAGTTAGTTTGAAAGCCAGTTTTGAAAATGAGGCAGATTTGGCAGAAAAAATGCTCTTGGAGCCAGTTCTACCCAAAAGAAAGGTAATTTCCCTACTTCCAATCACTGTGACATTCCATGTTCTGAACACGTTACATGCACAACGGATTCAAAAATCATTCCTTAATGAGTTGTGTACATGTGTATTAACGAACTTTAATCCAACTTACAGTGCATATTTATACATAGAAATTTTATTCTGATTTAGTAGTATTCTCCTAATGTTAGTCTCTAAAATCATGCAGTTTCCACAGAAAAATCCTCTTGGAGCAAGTTCTACCCAATAGACATGCAATTTACATACAACCCGTCATCGTGAAATTCCGTGTTCCGAAAAAGATACATGCATCACGGATTCAACAAATATTCACTACAGAGTTGTTAGCATAAGGATTACCGAACTTTCATCCACCATAAAAGCCATGTTGACAATTTGAAGCATTTTCTCACATTTCGAAAAATTTTCCTAATGCCAGTTTTGAAAAGGAGGCAGATTTAGCAGAAAAATACTCGTGGAGCGAGTACTTCCCAATAGAGTTGTAATTTACATAGTTTCCCTCACAGTGATATTCCATTTTCCGAACACGCTACATGCATTAAGGTTTCAACAAACTTTCTCGAATGAGTTGTGAACATGTAGATTACAGAACTTTCATCCACCATACATGGCATATTTACAAGTAGAAACATTAACTCTGAATTTGCAGCTTTTTCCTAATGCCAGTTTGGAAAATCAGGCCGTTTTCTCAGGGAAAAATTTTTGGAGCAAATTCTAACCAATAGGTGTGTAATTTACATAGATTCCATCGCGGGGATTTTCCGTGATATGATCCCACTGCATGCATAACGCTTTCTAAAAATATTCACCACAGATTTGTTTGCATGTGGTTTTACGATCTTGCATCACAATAAAATGCATATTGACACTTTGAAGCATTTTCTCTGATTTTGCAGAGATTTTCAAACGCCAGGTTCAAAAATGAGGCAGATTTCTCAGAAAAAACTCTTAGAGCAAATTCTACCCAAGAGAAATTTATTTTACATAGATACGCTCACCGTGATATTCTGTGTTCCGAACGATCTACATTTATCTCGTATTCGACAAATATTCTCTACAGACTAGTTAGCATGTGGATTACCGAACTTTCATTCACCATAAAAGGCAGATGTACACCGAGAATCTAGCAACCTGTTTTCGCAGTTTTTTCCTAACTCCAGTTTCGAAAATCAGGACGATTTCTCAGGAAAAACCTCTTGGAGTGATTTCTAACCCACGGAAATGTAATTTACATAAATTCCCTGGCTGTGAATTTCCGTGTTACGAACATGTTGCATGCATAAAGACTCGACAAATATTCACCAAAAATTTGTTAGCATGTGAATTACCGAACTTTCATCCACCATACAAGGCATATTTACAAGTAGAAACATTAACTCTGAATTTGCAGCTTTTTCCTAAGACCAGTTTGGAAAATCAGGCCGTTTTCTCAGGGAAAAATTTTTGGAGCGAATTCTAACCAATAGGTGTGTAATTTACATAGATTCCATTGCGGGGATTTTCCGTGATACGATCCCAATGCATGCATAACGCTTTCTTAAAATATTCACCACAGATTTGTTTGCATGTGGTTTTAAGTTCTTGCATCACAATACAAGGCATATTGACACTTTGAAGCATTTTCTCTGATTTTGCAGATATTTTCAAATGCCAGGTTCAAAAATGAGGCAGATTTCTCAGAAAAATCTCTTAGAGCAAATTCTACCAAACAGACATGTATTTTACATAGATTCGCTCACCGTGATATTCTGTGTTCCGAACACACTTCACGTATCTTGGATTCGACAATATTCACTATAGAGTAGTTAGCATGCGGATTACCGAACTTTCATCCACCATTACAGGCAGATGAAAACCGAGAATCTAGTAATCTGGGTTCGCAGGGTTTTCCTAACGCCAGTTTCGAAAATCAGGCCGATTTCTCAGGAAAAAACTCTTGGACTGATTTCTAACCAAGGGAAATGTAATTTACATAAATTCCCTGGCTGTGAAATTCCGTGTTACGAACATGATACATGCATAAAGGACTCGACAAATATTCACTACAAATTTGTTAGCATGTGGATTACCGAACTTTCATTAACCATACAAGGCATATTTACACCTAGAAGTAGTTATTCTGACTTCGCAGGTTTTTCCTAACATCCAGTTTCGAATATCATGAAATTTTCACAGAAATATTCAATTCAAGCGAGTTCTATCCAGCAGAATTGTTATTTTCAGAGCTTCACTCACCGAGACATTTCGTGTTCCAAAAACTTTACATTCATCACGGCTTCGACAAACATTATTTAATGACCATGAGCATGTGGATTACCTATTTTTGAACCACAGTACAAGGCATATTTACACCTAGAAATATTTACATAGATTTCGCCGATTTTCCTAACGTCAGTTACGAAAATCAGGCAGTTTTCGCAGAAAAATTCTCTTGGTGCATGTTCTATCCAATAGACATCTCATTTTCATAGATAACTTCACCGTAACATTCCGTGTTCCGAAAACGGTCCATGCACCACGGATTCAACAAATATTCACTTCTGAGTTCTTAGCATGTGAATTACACATCTTTAACAACCCGTTGAAGACATATTGCCACCTTAAAGCTTTTACTCAGATTTTGCAGCGTTTTCATAACGCCAGTTTCCAAACAGGCAGATTTTTCAGTAAAATGCTCCTGGAGTGTGTTCTAACCAATAGATATGTAATTTATAGAGTTTGCGTCACCGTGACAGTCCATTTTCCGAACGCGCTACACACATCACGGATTTGACAAACATTCTTAATGAGTTGTGTACATGTGTGTTACACAACTTTCATCCACCATACAAGGCATATTGACACCTAGAAACATTAACACTGAGTTCGCAGATATTTCCCAATAGCAGTTTCGAAAATCAGGCAGTTTTCAAAGGAAAAAACTGTTGGAGCGTGTTCTACCCAATAGATATGTAAATTTCATAGATTCTCCCGCTGTGAATTTACGTGTTTCGAACATGCTACATGCAGAAAAGTTTCGACAAAAATACACTACAGTGTTGTTTGCATGTGGATTACAGGACTTTCTCACTATAGAAGGCATATAAATTCTTAGAAGCATTTTCTGTGATTTCACAGAGTTTTCCAAACGCCAGTTTCGAAAATGAGGCCGATTTCACAGCAAAAACCTCTTGGAGCGGGTTCTAACCAATAGACATGTAATTTACATGGATTCGCTCACCGTCAAATTCCGTGTTCCGAACACGCTGCATGCATCTCGGATGCGACAAACATTCACTACAGAGTTGTTAGCAAGTGGATTACAGCACTTTCATCCACCATACAAGGCTTACTGACACTTTGAAGAATTTTCTCAGATTTCACACGTTAGTTTGAACGCCAGTTTTGAAAATGAGGCAGATTTGGCAGAAAAATGCTCTTGGAGCCATTTCTACCCAAAAGATAGGTAATTTCCCTACTTTCAATCACCGTGACATTCCATGTTCTGAACACGTTACATGCACCACGGATTCAACAAACATTCTTTAATGAGTTGTGAACATGTGTATTAATGAACTTTAATTTACCTTACAGTGCATATTTATACATAGAAATTTTATTCTGATTTAGTAGTGTTCTCCTAATGTCAGTTTCTAAAATCATGCAGTTTCCACAGAAAAATCCTCTTGGAGCGAGTTCTACCCAATAGACATGCAATTAACATATAACCCGTCATCGTGAAATTCCGTGTTCCGAAAAAGCTACATGCATCACGGATTCAACAAATATTCACTACAGAGTTGTTTGCATAAGGATTACCGAACTTTCATCCACCCTAAAAGCCATGTTGACTATTTGAAGCATTTTCTCACATTTCAAAAGTTTTTCCTAATGCCGGTATTTAAAAGGAGGCAGATTTGCCAGAAAAATTCTCGTGGAGCTAGTACTTCCCAATAGAAATGTAATTTACATAGTTTCCCACACAGTGACATTCCATTTTCGTCACACGCTTCATACATCAAGGTTTCAACAAACTTTCTCGAATGAGTTGTGAACATGTAGATTACAGAACTTTCATCCACCATACATGGAATATTTACAACTAGAAACATTAACTCTGAATTTGCAGCTTTTTCCTAATGCCAATTTGGAAAATCAGGCCGTTTTCTCAGGGAAAAATTTTTGGAGCGAATTCTAACCAATAGGTGTGTAATTTACATAGATTCCATCGCCGGGATTTTTCTTTATACGATCCAACTCAATGCATAACGCTTTCTAAAAATATTCACCACAGATTTTTTTGCATGTGGTTTTATGAGCTTGCATCACAATAAAATGCATATTGACACTTTGAAGCATTTTCCCTGATTTTGCAGAGATTTTCAAACGCCAGGTTCAAAAATGAGGCAGATTTCTCTGAATAAACTCTTCGAGCAAATTCTACCTGAGACATGTATTTTACATAGATACGCTCACCGTGATATTCTGTGTTCTGAACACAATTCATGTATCTCAGATTCGACAAATATTCACAACAGTGTAGTTAGCATGCGGATTACCGAACTTTCATCCACCATAAAAGGCAGATGTACACCGAGAATCTAGTAATCTGGGTTCACAGGTTTTTCCTAAAACCAGATTCGAAAATCAGGCCGATTTCTCAGGAAAAATCTCTTGGTGTGAATTCTAACCAAGGGAAATGTAATTTACATAAATTCCCTGGCCGTGAAATTCCGTATTCCGAACATATTACATGCATAAAGGACTCGAAAAACATTCACTACAAATTTGTTAGCATGTGGATTACCGAACTTTCATCCACCATACAAGGCATATTTAAACCTAGAAGTAGTTATTCTGATTTCACAGGTTTTTCCTAAAATCCAGTTTCAAAAATCATGAAATTTTCACAGAAACATTCAATTCAAGCGAAATCTATCCAGCAGAATTGTTATCTTCAGAGCTTCAATCACCAAGATATTCCGTGCTCCGAAAACGTTTCATTCATCACGGCTTCAACAAATATTATTTAATGACCGTGAGCATATGGATTACCGATTTTTCAATCACAATACAAGGCATATTTACACCTAGAAACATTTACTTAGGGTTCGCAGTTTTTCCTAAAGTCAGTTAAGAAAATAAGGCAATTTTTGCAAAAAAATTATCTTGGTGCATGTTCTATGCAATAGACATCTCATTTTCATAGATACCTTCACCGTAATATTCCGTGTTCCGAAAACGGTCCATGCACCACGGATTGAACTAAGATTCACTGCTTAGTTCTTAGCATGTGAATTACACATCTTTAATATCCCATTGAACACATATTGTCACCTTAAAGCATTTACTCAGATTTTGCAGCGTTTTCATAACACCAGTTTCCAAACTGAGTCAGATTTTTCATTAAAATGCTCCTGGAGTGTGTTCTAACCAATAGATATGTAATTTACATAGTTTGCCTCACCGTGACAGTCCATGTTCTGAACGCGCTACACACATCACTGATTTGACAAACATTTTTAATGAGTTGTGTACATGTGTGTTACACAACTTTCATCCACCATACCAGGCATATTGACACCTAGAAACATTTACACTGAGTTCGCAGATATTTCCTAATAGCAGTTTCAAAAATCAGGCAGTTTTCAAAGGAAAAAACTGTTGGAGCGTGTTCTACCCAATAGATATGTAAATTTCATAGATTCTCCCGCTGTGAATTTACGTGTTTCGAACATGCTACATGCAGAAAAGTTTCGACAAAAATACACTACAGTGTTGTTTGCATGTGGATTAAAGGACTTTCTCACTATAGAAGGCATATAAATTCTTAGAAGCATTTTTTGTGATTTCACAGGGATTTCCAAACGCCAGTTTCGAAAATGAGGCCGATTTCACGGCAAAAACCTCTTGGAGCTTGTTCTAAACAATAGATATGTAATTTACATGGATTCGCTCACCGTCAAATTCTGTGTTCCGAACACAATACATGCATCTCGGATGCAACAAATATTCACTACAGAGTTGTTAGCAAGAGGATTACAGCACTTTCATCCACCATACAAGTCTTAGTGACACTTTGAAGAATTTTCTCAGATTTCACACGTTAGTTTGAATGCCAGTTTTGAAAATGAGGCAGATTTGGCAGAAAAATGCTCTTGGAGCCATTTCTACCCAAAAGAGAGGTAATTTCCCTATTTTCAATCACCGTGATATTCTGTGTTCTGAACACGTTACATGCACCACGGATTCAACAAACATTCTTTAATGAGTTGTGAACATGTGTATTAACGAACATTAATCCACCTTACAGTGCATATTTATACATAGAAATTTTATTCTGTTTTAGTAGTATTCTCCTAATGTCAGTCTCTAAAATCATGCAGTTTCCACAGAAAAATCCTCTTGGAGCGAGTTCTACCCAATAGACATGCAATTTACATAGAACCCGTCATCGTGAAATTCCGTGTTCCGAAAAAGCTACATGCATCACGGATTCAACAAATATTCACTACAGAGTTGTTAGCATAAGGATTACCGAACTTTCATCCACCCTAAAAGCCATGTTGACAATTTGAAGCATTTTCTCACATTTCGAAAGTTTTTCCTAATGCCGGTATTGAATAGGAGGCAGATTTGCCAGAAAAACTCTCGTGGAGCGAGTACTTCCCAATAGAAATGTAATTTACATAGTTTCCCTCACAGTGACATTCCATTTTCTTCACACGCTTCATACATCAAGGTTTCAACAAACTTTCTCGAATGAGTTTTGAACATGTAGATTACAGAACATTCATCCACCATACATGGCATATTTACAACTGGAAACATTAACTCTGAATTTGCAGCTTTTTCCTAATGCCAATTTGGAAAATCAGGCCGTTTTCTCAGGGAAAAACTTTTGGAGCGAATTCTAAACAATAGGTGTGTAATTTACATAGATTCCATCTCGGGGATTTTCCGTGATACGATCCCACTGCATGCATAACGCTTTCTAAAATTATTCACCACAGATTTGTTTGCATGTGGTTTTATGAGCTTGCATCACAATAAAATGCATATTGACACTTTGAAGCATTTTCCTTGATTTTGCAGAGATTTTCAAACGCCAGGTTCAAAAATGAGGCAGATTTCTCAGAATAAACTCTTAGAGCAAATTCTACCTGAGACATGTATTTTACATAGATACGCTCACCGTGATATTCTGTGTTCCGAACACAATTCATGTATCTCAGATTCGACAAATATTCACAACTTTGTAGTTAGCATGCAGATTACCGAATTTTCATCCACCATAAAAGGCAGATGTACACCGAGAATCTAGTAATCAGGGTTCGCAGGTTTTTCCTAACGCCAGTTTCGAAAATCAGGCCGATTTCTCAGGAAAAATCTCTTGGAGTTATTTCTAACCAAGGGAAATGTAATTTATGTAAAATCCCTTTCCATGAAATTCCGTGTTCCGAACATGTTACATGCATAAAGGATTCGACAAATATTCACTAAAAATTTGTTAGCATGTTGATTACCGAACTTTCATCCACCATACAAGGCATATTTAAACCTAGAAGTAGTTATTCTGATTTCACAGGTTTTTCCTAAAATCCAGTTTCAAAAATCATGAAATTTTCACAGAAACATTCAATTCAAGCGAAATCTATCCAGCAGAATTGTTATCTTCAGAGCTTCAATCACCAAGATATTCCGTGCTCCGAAAACGTTACATTCATCACGGCTTCAACAAATATTATTTAATGACAGTGAGTATGTGGATTACCGATTTTTCAATCACAATACAAGGCATATTTACACCTAGAAACATTTACTTAGGGTTCGCAGTTTTTCCTAAAGTCAGTTACGAAAATAAGGCAGTTTTTGCAGAAAAATTCTCTTGGTGCATGTTCTATCCATTAGACATCTCATTTTCATAGATACCTTCACCGTAATATTCCGTGTTCCGAAAACGGTCCATGCACCACGGATTCAACTAATATTCACTGCTTAGTTCTTAGCATGTGAATTACACATCTTTAATATCCCATTGAACACATATTGTCACCTTAAAGCATTTGCTCAGATTTTGCAGCGTTTTCATAACACCAGTTTCCAAACTGAGGCAGATTTTTCATTAAAATGCTCCTGGAGCGTGTTCTAACCAATAGATATGTAATTTACATAGTTTGCCTCACCGTGACAGTCCATGTTCTGAACGCGCTACACACATCACGGATTTGACAAACATTCTTAATGAGTTGTGTACATGTGTATTACACAACTTTCATCCACCATACAAGGCATATTGACACCTAGAAACATTAACATTGAGTTCACAGATATTTCCTAATAACAGTTTCAAAATTCAGGCAGTTTTCAAAGGAAAAACTGTTGGAGCGTGTTTTACCCATTAGATATGTAAATTACATAGATTCTCCCGCTGTGGATTTACGTGTTTTGAACATGCTACATGCCGAAAAGCTTCGACAAAAATACACTACAGAGTTGTTTGCATGTGGATTATTGAATTTTCTCACTATAGTATGCATATAGATGCTTAGAAGCATTTTCTGTGATTTCACAGAGTTTTCCAAACGCCAGTTTCGAAAATGAGGCCGATTTCACGGCAAAAAACTCTTGGAGCGGGATCTAACCAATAGACATGTATTTTAAATGGATTCACACACCGTGATATTCAGTGTTCAGAACACAATTAACGTATCTCGGATTCGACAAATATTCACTATATATTAGTTAGCATGCGGATTACCGAACTTTCATCCACCATAAAAGGCAGATGTACACCGAGAATCTAGTAATCTGGGTTCGCAGGATTTCCTAACGCCAGTTTTGAAAATCAGGCCAATTTCTCAGGAAAAATCTCTTGGGGTGATTTCTAACCAAGGGAAATGTAATTTACATAAATTCCCGGGCCGTGAAATTCCGTGTTCCGAACATGTTACATGCATAAAGGATTCGATAAATATTCACTACAAATTTGTTAGCATGTGGATTACCGAACTTTCATCACAATACATTGAATATTGATTCTTAGAAGTATTTTCTCAGATTTTGAAGCGTTTTCTAAACGCCAGGTTTAAAAATGACGAAGTTTTCGCAGAAAAACCCTCTCGGAGCGAGTTCTACCCAATAGAGAAGTCATTTACATAGTTTCAATCACCGGGAAATTTCACGTTCTGAACACGCTACATGCATCACGAATTAGAAAAAGACTCTTTAATATGTTGTGAAAATTTGGACTACTGAACTTTCTTGCAACATAAAGGCACATTTACACCTGCAAATATTTACTCCCTTTTTGCAGCTATTTCCAAATTGCAGATTCGATAATCATGCAATGTTTGCAGAAAAATTCTCTTCTAGCTCGTTCTACTCAATAGAATTGTAATTTACATAGTTTCATTACCGTGAAATTCCGTTTTCCAAAAGCGCTACATGAATCACGGTTTAAAAAATAATTACTACACTGTTCTTAACATGTGGATTAGAGGACTTTCATTCATCAGTCCAGGCATATTGACACGTAGAAGCATTTTCTCAGATTTCACAGGGTTCTCCTAATGGCAGTTTTCAAAATGAGGCACATTTCGCAGAAAAATTCTCTTCAAACGAGTTCTACCCAATAGACATGTAACTTACATTGTTTCTTTCACTATGACATTTTGTATTCCGAACACGTTACATGCATCACAAGTTTGACAAACATTCTTTAATGAGTGTGAGCATGTGGATTACTGAACTTTCATCCAACATAAAAGGCATATTTACACTTAGAAGTAGTTATTCTGATTTCGCAGGTTTTTCCTAACATCCAGTTTCGAAAATCATGAAATTTTCACAGAAACATTCAATTCAAGCGAGTTCTATCCAGCAGAATTGTTATTTTCAGAGCTTCACTCAACGAGACATTCCATGTTCCGAAAACGTTACATTCATCATGGCTTCGACAAAAATTTTTAATGACCGTGAGCATGTGGATTACCGATTTTTCAACCACAATACAAGGCATATTTACACCTAAAAATATTTTCTTAGATTTCACAGGTTTACTTAATGTCAGTTACTGTAATCAGGCAGTTTTCACAGAAAAATTCTCTTGGTGCATGTTCAATCCAATAGACATCCCATTTTCATAGATACTTTCACCATAATATTCCGTGTTCCGAAAACGGTCCATGCACCACGGATTCAACAAATATTCACTGCTGAGTTCTTAGCATGTGAATTACACATCTTTAATAACCCATTGAAGACACATTGTCACCTTAAAGCATTTTCTCAGATTTTGCAGTGTTTTCAGAACAACAGTTTCCAAACTGAGGCTGATTTTTCAGTAAAATGCTTCTGGAGAGTGTTCTAACCAATTGATATGTAATTTACATAGTTTGCCTCACCGTGACAGTCCATGTTCCGAACTCATTACAAACATCACGGATTTGACAAACATTCTTAATGAGTTGTGTACATGTGTATTAAAGAACTTTCATCGACCATACAAGGCATATTGACACCTAGAAACATTTACACTGAGTTCGCAGATATTTCCTAATAGCAGTTTCGAAAATCAGGCAGTTTTCAAAGGAAAAAAATGTTGGAGCGTGTTCTACCCAATAGATATGTAAATTACATAGACTCTCCCACTGTGAAATTACGTGTTTTGAAAATGCTACATGCAGAAAAGTTTCGACAAAATACACTACAGGGTTGTTTGCATGTGGATTACAGGACATTCTCACTATAGAAGGCATATAGATGCTTAGAAGCATTTTTTGTGATTTCACAGATATTTCCAACCGCCAGTTTCGAACATGAGTCTGATTTCACAGCAAAAACCTCTTGGAGCGTGTTCTAAACAATAGATATGTAATTTACATGGATTCGCTCACCGTCAAATTCTGTGTTCCGAACACAATTCACGTATCTCGGATTCGACAAATATTCACTATTGATTAGTTAGCATGCGGATTACCGAACTTTCATCCACCATAAAAGGCAGATGTACACCGAGAATCTAGTAATCTGGGTTCGCAGGATTTCCTAAAGCCAGTTTCGAAAATCAGGCTGATTTCTCAGGAAAAATCTCTTGGGGTGATTTCTAACCAAGGGAAATGTAATTTACATAAATTCCCGGGACGTGAATTTCCGTGATCCGAACATGTTACATGCATAAAGAATTCGACAAATATTCACAACAAATTTGTTAGCATGTGGATTACTGAACTTTCATCACAATACATTGAATATTGATTCTTAGAAGTATTTTCTCAGATTTTGAAGCGTTTTCTAAATGCCAGGTTTGAAAATGACGAAGTTTTCACAGAAAAACTCCCTCGGAGCGAGTTCTACCCAATAGAGAAGTCATTTACGTAGTTTCAATCACCGGGAAATTTCACGTTCTGAACATGCTACATGCATCACGAATTAGAAAAAGATTCTTTAATATGTTGTGAAAATTTGGATTACCGAACATTCTTGCAACATAAAGGCACATTAACACCTGCAAATATTTACTCCCTTTTTGCAGCTTTTTCCAAACTTCAGATTCGATAATCATGCAATGTTCGCAGAAAAATTCTCTTCTAGCTCGTTCTACTCAATAGAATTGTAATTTACATAGTTTCATTACCGTGAAATTCCGTTTTCCAAAAGCGCTACATGAATCACGGTTTAAAAAATAATTACTACACTGTTATTAACATGTGGATTACCGGACTTTCATTCATCATTCCAGGCATATTGACACGTAGAAGCATTTTCTCAGATTTCACAGGGTTCTCCTAATGGCATTTTTCAAAATGAGGCACATTTCGCAGAAAAATTCTCTTCAAACGAGTTCTACCCAATAGACATGTATCTTACATTGTTTCTTTCACTATGACATTTTGTATTCCGAACACGTTACATGCATCACGAGTTCGACAAACATTCTTTAATGAGTGTGAGCATGTGGATTACTGAACTTTCATCCAACATAAAAGGCATATTTACACTTAGAAGTAGTTATTCTGATTTCGCAGGTTTTTCCTAACATCCAGTTTCGAAAATCATGAAATTTTCAGAGAAACATTCAATTCAAGCGAGTTCTATCCAGCAGAATTGTTATTTTCAGAGCTTCACTCAACGAGACATTCCGTGTTCGGAAAACGTTACATTAATCACGGATTCGACAAACATTTTTTAATGACCGTGAGCATGTGGATTACCGATTTTTCAACCACAATACAAGGCATATTTACACCTCGAAATATTTTTTAGATTTCACAGGTTTTCTTAATGTCAGTTACTGTAATCAGGCAGTTTTCACAGAAAAATTCTCTTGGTGCATGTTCAATCCAATAGACATCCCATTTTCATAGATACTTTCACCATAATATTCCGTGTTCCGAAAACGGTCCATGCACCACGGATTCAACAAATATTCACTGCTGAGTTCTTAGCATGTGAATTACACATCTTTAATAACCCATTGAAGACACATTGTCACCTTAAAGCATTTTCTCAGATTTTGCAGTGTTTTCAGAACAACAGTTTCCAAACTGAGGCTGATTTTTCAGTAAAATGCTCCTGGAGAGTGTTCTAACCAATTGATATGTAATTTACATAGTTTGCCTCACCGTGACAGTCCATGTTCCGAACGCGTTACACACATCACGGATTTGACAAACATTCTTAATGAGTTGTGTACATGTGTATTAAAGAACTTTCATCGACCATACAAGGCATATTGACACCTAGAAACATTTACACTGAGTTCGCAGATATTTCCTAATAGCAGTTTCGAAAATCAGGCAGTTTTCAAAGGAAAAAAATGTTGGAGCGTGTTCTACCCAATAGATATGTAAATTACATAGATTCTCCCACTGTGAAATTACGTGTTTTGAACATGCTACATGCAGAAAAGTTTCGACAAAATACACTACAGGGTTGTTTGTATGTGGATAACAGGACTTTCTCAAAATAGAAGGCATATAGATGCTTAGAAGCATTTTTTGTGATTTCACAGGGATTTCCATACGCCAGTTTCGAAAATGAGGCCGATTTCACAGCAAAAACCTCTTGGAGCTTGTTCTAAACAATAGATATGTAATTTACATGGATTCGCACACCGTCAAATTCCGTGTTCCGAACATGATACATGCATCTCGGATGCGACAAGTATTCACTACAGAGATGTTAGCAAGTGGATTACAGCACTTTCATCCACCATAAAAGGCTTACTGACACTTTGAAGAATTTTCTCAGATTTCACACGTTAGTTTGAATGCCAGTTTTGAAAATGAGGCAGATTTGGCAGAAAAATGCTCTTGGAGCCATTTCTACCCAAAAGATAGGTAATTTCCCTACTTCCAATCACCGTGACATTCTGTGTTCTGAACACGTTACATGCACCACGGATTCAACAAACATTCTTTAATGAGTTGTGAACATGTGTTTTAACGAACTTTAATCCACCTTACAGTGCATATTTATACATAGAAATTTTATTCTGATTTAGTAGTGTTCTCCTAATGTCAGTCTCTAAAATCATGCAGTTTCCACAGAAAAATCCTCTTGGAGCGAGTTCTACCCAATAGACATTCAATTTACATAGAACCCGTCATCGTGAAATTCCGTGTTCCGAAAAAGCTACATGCATCACGGATTCAACAAATATTCACTACAGAGTTGTTAGCATAAGGATTACCGAACTTTCATCCACCCTAAAAGCCATGTTGACAATTTGAAGCATTTTCTCACATTTCGAAAGTTTTTCCTAATGCCGGTATTGAAAAGGAGGCAGATTTGCCAGAAAAATTCTCGTGGAGCGAGTACTTCCCAATAGAAATGTAATTTACATAGTTTCCCTCACAGTGACATTCCATTTTCTTCACACGCTTCATACATCAAGGTTTCAACAAACTTTCTCGAATGAGTTGTGAACATGTAGATTACAGAACTTTCATCCACCATACATGGCATATTTACAACTAGAAACATTAACTCTGAATTTGCAGCTTTTTCCTAATGCCAATTTGGAAAATCAAGCCGTTTTCTCAGGGAAAAATTTTTGGAGCGAATTCTAACCAATAGGTGTTTAATTTACATAGATTCCATAGCCGGGATTGTCCGTGATACGATCCCACTGCATGCATAACGCTTTCTAAAATTATTCACCACAGATTTGTTTGCATGTGGTTTTATGAGCTTGCATCACAATTAAATGCATATTGACAATTTGAAGCATTTTCCCTGATTTTGCAGAGATTTTCAAACACCAGGTTCAAAAATGAGGCAGATTTCTCAGAATAAACTCTTAGAGCAAATTCTACCCAAGAGAAATGTATTTTACATAGATACGCTCACCGTGATATTCTGTGTTCCGAACACAATTCATGTATCTCAGATTCGACAAATATTCACAACAGTGTAGTTAGCATGCGGATTACCGAACTTTCATCCACCATAACAGGCAGATGTACACCGAGAATCTAGTAATCTGGGTTTGCAGGTATTTCCTAAAGCCAGATTCGAAAATCAGGCCGATTTCTCAGGAAAAATCTCTTGGTGTGAATTCTAACCAAGGGAAATGTAATTTACATAAATTCCCTGGCCGTGAAATTCCGTATTCCGAACATATTACATGCATAAATGACTCGACAAATATTCACTACAAATTTGTTAGCATGTGGATTACCGAACTTTCATCCACCATACAAGGCATATTTAAACCTAGAAGTAGTTATTCTGATTTCACAGGTTTTTCCTAAAATCCAGTTTCAAAAATCATGAAATTTTCACAGAAACATTCAATTCAAGCGAAATCTATCCAGCAGAATTGTTATCTTCAGAGCTTCAATCACCAAGATATTCCGTGCTCCGAAAACGTTACATTCATCACGGCTTCAACAAATATTATTTAATGACCGTGAGTATGTGGATTACCTATTTTTCAATCACAATACAAGGCATATTTACACCTAGAAACATTTACTTAGGGTTCGCAGTTTTTCCTAAAGTCAGCTACGAAAATAAGGCAGTTTTTGCAGAAAAATTCTCTTGGTGCATGTTCTATCCATTAGACATCTCATTTTCATAGATACCTTCACCGTAATATTCCGTGTTCTGAAAACGGTCCATGCACCACGGATTCAACTAATATTCACTGCTTAGTTCTTAGCATGTGAATTACACATCTTTAATATCCAATTGAACACGCATTGTCATCTTAAAGCATTTACTCAGATTTTGCAGCGTTTTCATAACACCAGTTTGCAAACTGAGTCAGATTTTTCATTAAAATGCTCCTGGAGCGTGTTCTAACCAATAGATATGTAATTTACATAGTTTGCCTCACCGTGACAGTCCATGTTCCGAACGCGCTACACACATCACGGATTTGACAAACATTCTTAATGAGTTGTGTACATGTGTATTACACAACTTTCATCCAGCATACAAGGCATATTGACACCTAGAAACATTAACATTGAGTTCACAGATATCTCCTAATAACAGTTTCAAAAATCAGGCAGATTTCAAAGGAAAAACTGTTGGAGCGTATTTTACCCATTAGATATGTAAATGACATAGATTCTCCCGCTGTGGATTTACGTGTTTTGAACATGCTACATGCCGAAAAGCTTCGACAAATTACACTACAGAGTTGTTTGCATGTGGATTATTGCACTTTCTCACTATAGTATGCATATAGATGCTTAGAAGCATTTTCTGTGATTTCACAGAGTTTTCCAAATGCCAGTTTCGAAAATGAGGCCGATTTCACGGCAAAAAACTCTTGGAGCGGGATCTAACCAATAGACATGTATTTTAAATGGATTCACACACCGTGATATTCTGTGTTCAGAACACAATTCACGTATCTCGGATTCGACAAATATTCACTATAGATTAGTTAGCATGCGCATTACCGAACTTTCATCCACCATAAAAGGCAGATGTACACCGAGAATCTAGTCATCTGGGTTCGCAGTATTTCCTAAAGCCAGTTTCGAAAATCAGGCCGATTTCTCAGGAAAAATCTCTTGGGGTGATTTCTAACCAAGGGAAATGTAATTTACATAAATTCCCGGGCCGTGAAATTCCGTGTTCCGAACATGTTACATGCATAAAGGATTCGATAAATATTCACTACAAATTTGTTAGCATGTGGATTACCGAACTTTCATCACAATATATTGAATATTGATTCTTAGAAGTATTTTCTCAGATTTTGAAGTGTTTTCTAAACGCCAGGTTCAAATATGACGAAGTTTTCGCAAATAAACTCTCTCGGAGCGAGTTCTACCCAATAGAGAAGTCATTTACATAGTTTCAATCACCGGGAAATTTCACGTTCTGAACACGCTACATGCATCATGGATTAGAAAAAGATTCTTTAATATGTTGTGAAAATTTGGATTACCGAACATTCTTGCAACATAAAGGCATATTTACACCTGCAAATATTTACTCCCTTTTTGCAGCTTTTTCCGAACTTCAGATTCGATAATCATGCAATGTTCGCAGAAAAATTCTCTTCTAGCTCGTTCTACTCAAAAGAATTGTAATTTACATAGTTTCATTACCGTGAAATTCCATTTTCCAAAAGCGCTACATGAATCACGGTTTGAAAAATAATTACTACACTGTTATTAACATGTGGATTACCGGACTTTCATTCATCATTCCAGGCATATTGACACGTAGAAGCATTTTCTCAGATTTCACAGGGTTCTCCTAATGGCATTTTTCAAAATGAGGCACATTTCGCAGAAAAATTCTCTTCAAACGAGTTCTACCCAATAGACATGTAACTTACATTGTTTCTTTCACTATGACATTTTGTATTCCGAACACGTTACATGCATCACAAGTTCGACAAACATTCTTTAATGAGTGTGAGCATGTGGATTACCGAACTTTCATCCAACATAAAAGGCATATTTACACTTAGAAGTAGTTAGTCTGATTTCGCAGGTTTTTCCTAACATCCAGTTTCGAAAATCATGAAATTTTCACAGAAACATTCAATTCAAGCGAGTTCTATCCAGCAGAATTGTTATTTTCAGAGCTTCACTCACCGAGACATTCCGTGTTCCGAAAACGTTACATTCATCAAGGCTTCGACAAAAATTTTTAATGACCGTGAGCATGTGGATTACCGATTTTTCAACCACAATACAAGGCATATTTACACCTAGAAATATTTTCTTAGATTTCACAGGTTTTCTTAATGTCAGTTACTGTAATCAGGCAGTTTTCACAGAAAAATTCTCTTGGTGCATGTTCAAACCAATAGACTTCCCATTTTCATAGATACTTTCACCATAATATTCCGTGTTCCGAAAACGGTCCATGCACCACGGATTCAACAAATATTCACTGCTGAGTTCTTAGCATGTGAATTACACATCTTTAATAACCCATTGAAGACACATTGTCACCTTAAAGCATTTTCTCAGATTTTGCAGTGTTTTCAGAACAACAGTTTCCAAACTGAGGCTGATTTTTAAGAAAAATGCTCCTGGAGAGTGTTCTAACCAATTGATATGTAATTTACATAGTTTGCCTCACTGTGACAGTGCATGTTCCGAACGCGTTACACACATCACGGATTTGACAAACATTCTTAATGAGTTGTGTACATGTGTATTAAAGAACTTTCATCGACCATACAAGGCATATTGACACCTAGAAACATTTACACTGAGTTCGCAGATATTTCCTAATAGCAGTTTCGAAATTCAGGCAGTTTTCAAAGGAAAAAAATGTTGAAGCGTGTTCTACCAAATAGATATGTAAATTACATCGATTCTCCCACTGTGATATTACGTGTTTTGAACACGCTACATGCAGAAAAGTTTCGACAAAATATACTACAGGGTTGTTTGCATGTGGATTACAGGTCATTCTCACTATAGAAGGCATATAGATGCTTAGAAGCATTTTTTGTGATTTCTCAGATATTTCCAAACGCCAGTTTCGAACATGAGTCCGATTTCACAGCAAAAACCTCTTGCAGCGGGTTCTAAACAATAGATATGTAATTTACATGGATTCGCTCACCGTCAAATTCTGTGTTCCGAACACGATACATGCATCTCGGATGCGACAAATACTCACTACAGAGTTGTTAGCAAGTGGATTACAGCACTTTCATCCACCATACAAGGCTTACTGAAACTTTGAAGAATTTTCTCAGATTTCACACGTTAGTTTGAATGCCAGTTTTCAAAATGAGGCAGATTTGGCAGAAAAATGCTCTTGGAGCCATTTCTACCCAAAAGATAGGTAATTTCCCTACTTCCAATCACCGTGACATTCCGTGTTCTGAACCCGTTACATGCACCACGGATTCAACAAACATTCTTTAATGAGTTGTGTACATGTGTTTTAACGAACATTAATCCACCTTACAGTGCATATTTATACATAGAAATTTTATTCTGATTTAGTAGTATTCTCCTAATGTCAGTCTCTAAAATCATGCAGTTTCCACAGAAAAATCCTCTTGGAGCGAGTTCTACCCAATAGACATGCAATTTACATAGAACACGTCATAGTGAATTCCGTGTTCCAGAAAAGCTACATGCAACACGGATTCGACAAATATTCACTACAGAGTTGTTAGCATAAGGATTACCGATCATTCATCCACCATAAAAGCCATGTTGACAATTTCGAGCATTTTCTCACATTTCGAAAGTTTTTCCTAATGCCAGTTTTGAAAAGGAGGCAGATTTAGCAGAAAAATTCTCGTGGAGCGAGTACTTCCCAATAGAAATGTAATTTACATAGTTTCACTCACAGTGACATTCAATTTTCTAAACACGCTACATGCATCGAGGTTTCAACAAACTTTCACGAATGAGTTGTGAACATGTAGATTACAGAACTTTCATCCACCATAAATGGCATATTTACAACTAGAAACATTAACTCTGAATTTGCAGCTTTTCCCTAATGCCAGTATGGAAAATCAGGCCGTTTTCTCAGGGAAAAATTTTTGGAGCGAATTCAAACCAATAGGTGTGTAATTTACATAGATTCCATCGCCGGGATTTTCCTTTATACGATCCCACTCCATGCATAACGCTTTCTAAAAATATTCACCACAGATTTGTTTGCATGTGGTTTTATGAGCTTGCATCACAATAAAATGCATATTGACAATTTGAAGCATTTTCTCGGATTTTGCAGAGATTTTCAAACGCCAGGTTCAAAAATGAGGCAGATTTCTCAGAATAAACTCTTAGAGCAAATTCTACCTGAGACATGTATTTTACATAGATACGCTCACCGTGATATTCTGTGTTCCGAACACAATTCATGTATCTCAGATTCGACAAATATTCACAACATTGTAGTTAGCATGCGGATTACCGAACTTTCATCCACCATACAAGGCATATTTAAACCTAGAAGTAGTTATTCTGATTTCACAGGTTTTTCCTAACATCCAGTTTCGAAAATCATGAAATTTTCACAGAAACATTCAATTCAAGCGAATTCTATCCAGCAGAATTTTTATCTTCAGAGCTTCACTCACCAAGATATTCCGTGCTCCAAAAACGTTACATTCATCACGGCTTTGACAAATATTATTTAATGACCGTGAGTATGTGGATTACCTATTTTTCAATCACAATACAAGGCATATTTACACCTAGAAACATTTACATAGATTTCGCAGTTTTTCCTAACATCAGTTATGAAAATAAGGCAGCTTTTGCACAAAAATTCTCTTGGTGCATGTTCTATGCAATAGACATCTCATTTTCATAGATACATTCACCGTAAAATTCCGTGTTCCGAAAATGTTAAATGCACCATGGATTCAACTATTATTCACTGCTTAGTTCTTAGAATGTGAATTACACATCTTTAATATCCCATTGAAAACATATTGTCACCTTAAAGAGTTTACTCAGATTTTGCAGCGTTTTCATAACACCAGTTTCCAAACTGCGTCAGATTTTTCATTAAAATGCTCCTGGAGCGTGTTCTAACCAATAGATATGTAATTTACATAATTTGCCTCACCGTGACAGTCCATGTTCTGAACGCGCTACACACATCAGGGATTTGACAAACATTCTTAACGAGTTGTGTACATGTGTATTACACAACTTTCATCCTCCATACAAGGCATATTGACACCTAGAAACATTAACATTGAGTTTGCAGTTATTTCCTAAAAACAGTTTCAAAAATCAGGCAGTTTTCAAAGGAAAAAACTTTTGGAGCGTGTTCTACCCAATAGATATGTAAATTACATAGATTCTCCCGCTGTGAATTTACGTGTTTTGAACATGCTACATGCCGAAAAGATTCGACAAAAATACACTACAGAGTTGTTTGCATGTGGATTAAAGGACTTTCTCACTATAGAATGCATATAGATGCTTAGAAGCATTTTCTGTGATTTCACAGAAATTTCCAAACGCCAGTTTCGAAAATGAGGCTGATTTCACGGCAAAAACCTCTTGGAGCAGGTTCTAAACAATAGACATGTATTTTTAATGTATTAACTCACCGTGATATTCTGTGTTCCGAACACAATTCACGTATCTCGGATTCGACAAATATTCACTATTGATTAGTTAGCATGCGGATTACCCAACTTTCATCCACCATAAAAGGCAGATGTACACCGAGAATCTAGTAATCTGGGTTCGCAGGATTTTCTAAAGCCAGTTTCGAAAATCAGGCCGATTTCTCAGGAATAATCTCTTGGGGTGATTTCTAACCAAGGGAAATGTAATTTACATAAATTCCTGGGACGTAAATTTCCGTGATCCGAACATGTTACATGCATAAAGAATTCGACAAATATTCACAACAAAATTGTTAGCATGTGGATTACTGAACTTTCATCACAATACATTGAATATTGATTCTTAGAAGTATTTTCTCAGATTTTGAAGCGTTTTCTAAATGCCAGGTTTGAAAATGACGAAGTTTTCGCAGAAAAACTCTCTCGGAGCGAGTTCTACCCAATAGAGAAGTCATTTACATAGTTTCAATCACCGGGAAATTTCACGTTCTGAACACACTACATGCATCACGAATTAGAAAAAGATTCTTTAATATGTTGTGAAAATTTGGATTACCGAACATTCTTGCAACATAAAGGCACATTTACACCTGCAAATATTTACTCCCTTTTTGCAGCTTTTTCCAAACTTCAGATTCGATAATCATGCAATGTTCGCAGAAAAATTCTCTTCTAGCTCGTTCTACTCAATAGAATTGTAATTTACATAGTTTCATTACCGTGAAATTCCATTTTCCAAAAGCGCTACATGAATCACGGTTTAAAAAATAATTACTACACTGTTATTAACATATGGATTACCGGACTTTCATTCATCATTCCAGGCATATTGACACGTAGAAGCATTTTCTCAGATTTCACAGGGTTCTCCTAATGGCATTTTTCAAAATGAGGCACATTTCGAAGAAAAATTCTCTTCAAACGAGTTCTACCCAATAGACATGTAACTTACATTGTTTCTTTCACTATGACATTTTGTATTCTGAACACGTTACATGCATCACAATTTCGACAAACATTCTTTAATGAGTGTGAGCATGTGGATTACTGAACTTTCATCCAACATAAAAGGCATATTTACACTTAGAAGTAGTTAGTCTGATTTCGCAGGTTTTTCCTAACATCCAGTTTCGAAAATCATGAAATTTTCACAGAAACATACAATTCAAGCGAGTTCTATCCAGCAGAATTGTTATTTTCAGAGCTTCACTCACCGAGACATTCCGTGTTCCGAAAACGTTACATTCATCACGGCTTCGACAAAAATTTTTAATGACCGTGAGCATGTGGATTACCGATTTTTCAACCACAATACAAGGCATATTTACACCTAGAAATATTTTCTTAGATTTCACAGGTTTACTTAATGTCAGTTACTGTAATCAGGCAGTTTTCACAGAAAAATTCTCTTGGTGCATGTTCAATCCAATAGACATCCCATTTTCATAGATATTTTCACCATAATATTCCGTGTTCCGAAAACGGTCCATGCACCACGGATTCAACAAATATTCACTGCTGAGTTCTTAGCATGTGAATTACACATCTTTAATAACCCATTGAAGACACATTGTCACCTTAAAGCATTTTCTCAGATTTTGCAGTGTTTTCAGAACAACAGTTTCCAAACTGAGGCTGATTTTTAAGAAAAATGCTCCTGGAGAGTGTTCTAACCAATTGATATGTAATTTACATAGTTTGCCTCACCGTGACAGTCCATGTTCCGAACGCGTTACACACATTACGGATTTGACAAACATTCTTAATGAGTTGTGTACATGTGTATTAAAGAACTTTCATCGACCATACAAGGCATAGTGACACCTAGAAACATTTACACTGAGTTCGCAGATATTTCCTAATAGCAGTTTCGAAAATCAGGCATTTTTCAAAGGAAATAAATGTTGGAGCGTGTTCTACCCAATAGATATGTAAATTACATAGATTCTCCCACTGTGAAATTACGTGATTTGAACACGCTACATGCAGAAAAGTTTCGAAAAATATTCACTACAGAGTTGTTAGCAAGTGGATTACAGCACTTTCATCCACCATACAAGGCTTACTGACACTTTGAAGAATATTCTCAGATTTCACACGTTAGGTTGAATGCCAGTTTTCAAAATGAGGCAGATTTGGCAGAAAAATGCTCTTGGAGCCATTTCTATCCAAAAGAATGGTAATTTCCCTACTTTCAATCCCCGTGACATTCTGTGTTCTGAACACGTTATATGCACCACGGATTCAACAAACATTCTTTAATGAGTTGTGTACATGTGTATTACACAACTTTCATCCACCAGACAAGGCATATTGACACCTAGAAATATTAACACTGAGTTCGCAGATATTTCCTAATAGCAGTTTCGAAAATCAGGCAGTTTTCAAAGAAAAAAACTGTTGGAGCGTGTTCTACCCAATAGATATGTAAATTACATAGATTCTCCCACTGTGAAATTACGTGTTTTGAACACGCTACATGCAGAAAAGTTTCGACAAAAATACACTACATGGTTGTTTGCATGTGGGTTACAGGTCTTTCACACTATAGAAGGCATATAGATGCTTAGAAGCATTTTATGTGATTTCACAGATATTTCCAAACGTCAGTTTTGAAAATGAGGCCGATTTCACAGCAAAAAACTCTTGGAGCGGGTTCTAAACAATAGATATGTAATTTACATGGATTCGCTCACCGTCAAATTCCGTATTCAGAACACGCTACATGCATCTCGGATGCGACAAATATTCACTACAGAGTTGTTAGCATAAGGATTACCGAACTTTCATCCACCCTAAAAGCCATGTTGACAATTTGAAGCATTTTTTCACATTTCGAAAGTTTTTCCTAATGCCGGTATTGAAAAGGAGGCAGATTTGCCAGAAAACTTCTCGTGGAGTGAGTACTTCCCAATAGAAATGTAATTTACATAGATTCCCTCACAGTGACATTCCATTTTACCGAACACGCTACATGCATCAAGGTTTCAACAAACTTTCTCGAATTAGTTGTGAACATGTAGATTACAGAAATTTCATCCACCATACATGGCATATTTACAACTAGAAACATTAACTCTGAATTTGCAGCTTTTTCCTAATGCCAGTTTTGAAAATCAGGTCGTATTCTCAGGGAAAAAATTTGGAGCGAATTCTAACCAATAGGTGTGAAATTTACATAGATTCCATAGCCGGGATTGTCCGTGATACGATCACACTGCATGCATAACGCTTTCTAAAAATATTCACCACAGAATAGTTTGCATGTGGCTTTACGATCTTGCATCACAATACAAGGCATATTGACACTTTGAAGAATTTTCTCTGATTTTGCAGAGATTTTCAAACGCCAGGTTCAAAAATGAGGCAGAATTCTCAGAAAAACTCTTAGAGCAAATTCTACTCGAGATATGTATTTTTCATGGATTCACTCACCGTGATATTCTGTGTTCCGAACACACTTCACGTATCTAGGATTCGACAAATATTCACAACAGAGAATTTAGCATGCGGATTACCGAAATTTCATCCACCATAAAAGGCAGATGTACACCGAGAATCTAGTAATCTGGGTTCGCAGGTTTTTCCTAACGCCAGTTTCGAAAATCAGGCCGATTTCTCAGGAAAAATCTCTTGGAGTGATTTCTAACCAAGGGAAATGTAATTTATGTAAAATCCCTCGTCGTGAAATTCCGTGTTCCGAACATATTACATGCATAAAAGTTTCGACAAATATTCACTACAAATTTGTTAGCATGTGGATTACCGAACTGTCATCACAACACATTGAATATTGATTCTTAGAAGTATTTTCTCAGATTTTGAAGTGTTTTCTAAACGCCAGGTTCAAAAATGACGAAGTTTTCGCAGAAAAACTCTCTCGGAGCGAGTTCTACCCAATAGAGAATTCATTTACATAGTTTCAATCACCGGGAAATTCCACGTTCTGAACACGGTACATGCATCACGGATTAGAAAATGATTCTTTAATATGTTGTGAAAATATGGATTCCCGAACTTTCTTGCAACATAAATGCACATTTACACCTGCAAATATTTACTCCCTTTTTGCAGCTTTTTCCAAACTTCAGATTCGATAATCATGCAACGTTCGCAGAAAAATTCTCTTCTAGCTCGTTCTACTCAATAGAATTGTAATTTACATAGTATCATTACCGTGAAATTTCGTTTTCCAAAATCGCTACATGAATCACGGTTTAAAAAATAATTACTACACTGTTATTAACATGTGGATTACCGGACTTTCATTCACCATTCAAGGCATATTGACACTTAGAAGCATTTTCTCAGATATCACAGTGTTCTCCTAAAGGCAGTTTTCAAAATAAGGCACATTTCGCAGAATAATTTTCTTCAAACGAGTTCTACCCAATAGACATGTAACTTCAATTTTTCCCTTCACTATGCCATTCCATATTCTGAACACGTTTCATGCATCACGAGTTCGACAAACATTCTTTAATGAGTGTGAGCATGTGGATAATCGAACTTTCATCCACCATACAAGCCATATTGACACCTAGAAGTAGTTAGTCTGATTTCGCAGGTTTTTCCTAACATCCAGTTTCGAAAATCATGAAATTTTCAGAGAAACATTCAATTCAAGCGAGTTCTATCCAGCAGAATTGTTATTTTCAGAGCTTCACTCACCGAGACATTCCGTGTTCCGAAAACGTTACATTCATCACGGCTTTGACAAACATTATTTAATGACCTTGAGCATGTGGATTACCGATTTTTCAACGAAAATACAAGGCATATTTACACCTAGAAATATTTACTTAGATTTCGCAGGTTTTCCTAACATCACTTACAAAAATCAGGCAATTTCCGCAGAAAAATCCTCTTGGTGCATGTTCTATCCAATAGACATCTCATTTTCATAGATACCTTCACCGTAACATTCCGTGTACCAAAAACGGTCCATGCATCACTGATTCAACAATTATTCACTGCTGAGTTCTTAGCATGTGAATTACACTTCTTTAATAACCCATTGAAACACATTGTCACCTTAAAGCATTTACTCAGATTTTGCAGCGTTTTCATAACAACAGTTTCCAATCTGAGGCAGATTTTTCAGTAAAATTCTCCTGGAGAGTGTTCTAACAAATTGATATGTAATTTACATAGTTTGCCTCACCGTGACAGTCCATGTTCCGAACGCGTTACAAACATCACGGATTTGACAAACATTCTTAATGAGTTGTGTACATGTGTATTAAAGAACTTTCATCGACCATACAAGGCATATTGACACCTAGAAACATTAACAGTGAGTTCGCAGATATTTCCTAATAGCAGTTTCGAAAATCAGGCAGTTTTCAAAGGAAAAAAATGTTGGAGCGTGTTCTACCCAATAGATATGTAAATTACATAGATTCTCCCACTGTGAAATTACGTGTTTTGAACACGCTACATGCAGAAAAGTTTCGACAAAAATACACTACAGGGTTGTTTGTATGTGGATAACAGGACTTTCTCACTATAGAAGGCATATAGATGCTTAGAAGCATTTTTTGTGATTTCACAGGGATTTCCAAACGCCAGTTTCGAAAATGAGGCCGATTTCACAGCAAAAACCTCTTGGAGCTTGTTCTAAACAATAGATATGTAATTTACATGGATTCGCTCACCGTCAAATTCCGTGTTCCGAACACGATACATGCATCTCGGATGCGACAAATATTCACTACAGAGTTGTTAGCAAGTGGATTACAGCACTTTCATCCACCATACAAGGCTTACTGACACTTTGAAGATTTTTCTCAGATTTCACAAGTTAGTTTGAATGCCAGTTTTCAAAATGGGGCAGATTTGGCAGAAAAATGCTCTTGGAGCCATTTCTACCCAAAAGATAGGTAATTTCCCTACTTTCAATCACCGTGACATTCTGTGTTCTGAACACGTTACATGCACCACGGATTCAACAAACATTCTTTAATGAGTTGTGAACATGTATATTAACGAACTTTAATCCACCTTACAGTGCATATTTATACATAGAAATTTTATTCTGATTTAGTAGTATTCTCCTAATGTCAGTCTCTAAAATCATGCAGTTTCCACAGAAAAATCCTCTTGGAGCGAGTTCTACCCAATAGACATGCAATTTACATAGAACTCGTCATCGTGAATTCCGTGTTCCAAAAAAGCTACATGCATCACGGATTCGACCAATATTCACTACAGAGTTGTTAGCATAAGGATTACCGAACTTTCATCCACCATAAAAGCCATGTTGACAATTTGAAACATTTTCTCACATTTCAAAAGTTTTCCTAATGCCAGTTTTGAAAAGGAGGCAGATTTGCCAGAAAAATTCTCGTGGAGCGAGTACTTCCCAATAGAAATGTTATTTACATAGTTTCCCTCACAGTGACATTCCATTTTCGCGAACACGCTACATCCATCAAGGTTCCAACAAACTTTCTCGAATGAGTTGTGAACATGTAGATTACAGAACTTTCATCCACCATACATGGCATATTTACAACTAGAAACATTAACTCTGAATTTGCAGCTTTTTCTTAATGCCAGTTTGGAAAATCAGGCCGTTTTCACAGGGAAAAACTTTTGGAGCGAATTCTAACCAATAGGTGTGTAATTTACATAGATTCCATAGCCGGGATTGTCCGTGATATGATCACACTGCATGCATAACGCTTTCTAAAAATATTCACCACAGAATAGTTTGCATGTGTCTTTACGATCTTGCATCACAATACAAGGCATATTGACACTTTGAAGAATTTTCTCTGATTTTGCAGAGATTTTCAAACGCCAGGTTCAAAAATGAGGCAGATTTCTCAGAAAAACTCTTAGAGCAAATTCTACCCGAGACATGTTTTTTTCATGGATTCACTCACCGTGATATTCTGTGTTCCGTACACATTTCACGTATCTAGGATTCGACAAATATTCACTACAGAGTTGTTAGCATGCGGATTACCGAAATTTCATCCACCATAAAAGGCAGATGTACACCGAGAATCTAGTAATCAGGGTTCGCAGGTTTTTCCTAACACCAGTTTCGAAAATCAGGCCGATTTCTCAGGAAAAATCTCTTGGAGTGATTTCTAACCAAGGGAAATATAATTTATGTAAAATCCCTGGCCGTGAAATTCCGTGTTCCGAACATGTTACATGCATAAAGGATTCGACAAATATTCACTACAAATTTGTTATCATGTGGTTTACCGAACTGTCATCACAATATATTGAATATTGATTCTTAGAAGAATTTTCTCAGATTTTGAAGCGTTTTCTAAACGCCAGGTTCAAAAATGACGAAGTTTTCTCAGAAAAACACTCTCGGAGCGAGTTCTACCCAATAGAGTATCCATTTACATAGTTTCAATCACCGGGAAATTCCACGTTCTGAATACGGTACATGCATCACGGATTAGAAAAAGATTCTTTAATATGTTGTGAAAATATGGATTCCCGAACTTTCTTGCAACGTAAATGCACATTTACACCTGCAAATATTTACTCCCTTTTTGCAGCTTTTTTCAAACTTCAGATTCGATAATCATGCAATTTTCGCAGAAAAATCCTCTTCTAGCTCGTTCTACTCAATAGAATTGTAATTTACATAGTTTCATTACCGTGAAATTTCATTTTCCAAAAGCGCTACATGAATCACGGTTTAAAAAATAATTACTACACTGTTATTACCATGTGGATTACCGGACTTTCATTCACCATTCAAGGCATATTGACACTTAGAAGCATTTTCTCAGATTTCACAGGGTTCTCCTAATGGCAGTTTTCAAAATGAGGCACATTTCGCAGAAAAATTCTCTTCAAACGAGTTCTACCCAATAGACATGTATCTTCCATTTTTCCCTTCACTATGACATTCCATATTCTGAACACGTTTCATGCATCACGAGTTCGACAAACATTTTTTAATGAGTGTGAGCATGTGGATTACCAAACTTTCATCCATCATAAAAGGCATATATAACGCTAGATGTAGTTATTCTGATTTCGCAGGTATTTCCTTACATCCAGTTTCGAAAATCATGAAATTTTCAGAGAAACATTCAATTCAAGCGAGTTCTATCCAGTAGAATTGTTATTTTCAGAGCTTCACTCACCGAGACATTCCGTGTTCCGAAAACGTTGCATTCATCACGGCTTCAACAAACATCATTTAATGACCGTGAGCATGTGGATTACCGATATTTCAACCACAATACAAGGCATATTTACATGTAGAAACATTTACTTAGATTTCGCAGTTTTTCCTAATATCACTTACGAAAATCAGGCAGATTTCGCAGAAAAATTCTCTTGGTGCATGTTCTATCCAATAGACATCTCATTTTCATAGATACCTTCACCGTAACATTCCGTGTTCCGAAAATGGTCCATGCACCACGGATTCAACAAATATCACTGCTGAGTTCTTAGCATGTGAATTACACTTCTTTAATAACCCATTGAAACACATTGTCACCTTAAAGCATTTACTCAGATTTTGCAGCGTTTTCATAACTACAGTTTCCAAACTGAGGCAGATTTTTCAGTAAAATTCTCCTGGAGCGTGTTCTAACCAAGAGATATGTAATTTACATAGTTTGCCTCACCGTGACAGTCCATTTTCCAAACGAACTACACACATCACGGATTTGAGAAACATTCTTAATGAGTAGTGTACATGTGTATTACACAACTTTCATCAACCATACAAGGCATATTGACACCTAGAAACATTAACAGTGAGTTCGCAGATATTTCCTAATAGCAGTTTCGAAAATCAGGCAGTTTTCAAAGGAAAAAAATGTTGGAGCGTGTTCTACCCAATAGATATGTAAATTACATAGATTCTCCCACTGTGAAATTACGTGTTTTGAACACGCTACATGCAGAAAAGTTTCGACAAAAATACACTACAGGGTTGTTTGTATGTGGATAACAAGACTTTCTCACTATAGAAGGCATATAGATGCTTAGAAGCATATTTTGTGATTTCACAGGGATTTCCAAACGCCAGTTTCGAAAATGAGGCCGATTTCACAGCAAAAACCTCTTGGAGCTTGTTCTAAACAATAGATATGTAATTTACATGGATTCGCTCACCGTCAAATTCCGTGTTCCGAACACGATACATGCATCTCGGTTGCGACAAATATTCACTACAGAGTTGTTAGCAAGTGGATTACAGCACTTTCATCCACCATACAAGGCTTACTGACACTTTGAAGAATATTCTCAGATTTCACACGTTAGTTTGAATGCCAGTTTTCAAAATGAGGCAGATTTGGCAGAAAAATGCTCTTGGAGCCATTTCTACCCAAAAGATAGGTAATTTCCCTACTTTCAATCACCGTGACATTCTGTGTTCTGAACACGTTACATGCACCACGGATTCAACAAACATTCTTTAATGAGTTGTGAACATGTATATTAACGAACTTTAATCCACATAACAGTGCATATTTATACATAGAAATTTTATTCTGATTTAGTAGTATTCTCCTAATGTCAGTCTCTAAAATCATGCAGTTTCCACGGAAAAATCCTCTTGGAGCAAGTTCTACCCAAAAGACATGCAATTTACATACAACTCGTCATCGTGAATTCCGTGTTCCAAAAAAGCTACATGCATCACGGATTCGACCAATATTCACTACAGATTTGTTAGCATAAGGATTACCGAACTTTCATCCACCATAAAAGCCATGTTGACAATTTGAAGCATTTTCTCACATTTCAAAAGTTTTTTCTAATGCCAGTTTTGAAAAGGAGGCAGATTTGGCAGAAAAATTCTCGTGGAGCGAGTACTTCCCAATAGAAATGTAATTTACATGGTTTCCCTCACAGTGACATTCCATTTTCCTGAACACGCTACATGCATCAAGGTTTCAACAAACTTTCTCGAATGAGTTGTGAACATGTAGATTACAGAACTTTCATCCACCATACATGGCATATTTACAACTAGAAACATTAACTCTGAATTTGCAGATTTTTCCTAATGCCAGTTTGGAAAATCAGGCCGTTTTCTCAGGGAAAAACTTTTGGAGCGAATTCTAACCAATAGGTGTGTAATTTACATAGATTCCATAGCCAGGATTGTCCGTGATATGATCACACTGCATGCATAACGCTTTCTAAAAATATTCACCACAGAATAGTTTGCATGTGGCTTTAAGATCTTGCATCACAATACAAGGCATATTTACACTTTGAAGAATTTTCTCTGATTTTGCAGAGATTTTCAAACACCAGGTTCAAAAATGAGGCAGAATTCTCAGAAAAACTCTTAGAGCAATTTCTACCCGAGACAAGTATTTTACATGGATTCACTCACCGTGAAATTCTGTGTTCCGAAAACACTTCACGTATCTAGGATTCGACAAATATTAACTACAGATTATTTAGCATGCGGATTACCGAAATTTCATCCACCATAAAAGGCATATGTACACCGAGAATCTAGTAATTTGGGTTCGCAGAATTTTCCTAACGCCAGTTTCGAAAATCAGGCCGATTTCTCAGGAAAAATCTCTTGGAGTGATTTCTAACCAAGGGAAATGTAATTTATGTAAAATCCCTGGCCGTGAAATTCGGTGTTCTGAACATGTTACATGCATAAAGGATTCGACAACTATTCACTACAAATTTCTTAGCATGTGGATTACCGAACTGTCATCACAATATATTGAATAATGATTCTTAGAAGTATTTTCTCAGATTTTGAAGTGTTTTCTAAACGCCAGGTTCAAAAATGACGAAGTTATCGCAGAAAAACTATCTCGGAGCGAGTTCTACCCAATAGAGAAGTCATTTACATAGTTTCAATCACCGTGAAATTCCACGTTCTGAATACGGTACATGCATCACGGATTAGAAAAAGATTCTTTAATATGTTGTGAAAATATGGATTCCCGAACTTTCTTGCAACATAAATGCACATTTACACCTGCAAATATTTACTCCCTTTTTGCAGCTTTTTCCAAACTTCAGATTTGATAATCATGCAATGTTCGCAGAAAAATTCTCTTCTAGCTCGTTCTACTCAATAGAATTGTAATTTACATAGTTTCATTACCGTGAAATTTCATTTTCCAAAAGCGCTACATGAATCACGGTTTAAAAAATAATTACTACACTGTTATTAACATGTGGATTACCGGACTTTCATTCACCAGTCAAGGCATATTGACACTTAGAAGCATTTTCTCAAATTTCACAGGGTTCCCCTAATGGCAGTTTTCAAAATGAGGCACATTTCGCAGAAAAATTCTCTTCAAACGAGTTCTACCCAATAGACATGTAACTTCCATTTTTCCCTTCACTATGACATTCCATATTCTGAACACGTTTCATGCATCACGAGGTCAACAAACATTCTTTAATGAGTGTGAGCATGTGGATTAATGAAATTTCATCCACCATACAAGGCATATTTACACCTAGAAGTAGTTATTCTGATTCTGCAGGTTTTTCCTAACATCCAGTTTTGAAAATCATGAAATTTTCAGAGAAACATTCAATTCAAGCGAGTTCTATCCAGTAGAATTGTTATTTTCAGAGCTTCACTCACCGAGACATTCCGTGTTCCGAAATCGTTACACTCATCACTGCTTCAACAAACATTATTTAATGACCGTTAGCATGTTGATTACCGATATTTCAACCACAATACAAGGCATATTTACACCTAGAAACATTTACTTAGATTTCGCAAGTTTTCCTAATATCACTTACGAAAATCAGGCAGATTTCGCAGAAAAATTCTCTTGGTGCATGTTCTATCCAATAGACATCTCATTTTCATAGATACCTTCACCGTAACATTCCGTGTTCCGATAATGGTCCATGCACCACGGATTCAACAAATATCACTGCTGAGTTCTTAGCATGTGAATTACACTTCTTTAATAACCCATTGAAACACATTGTCACCTTAATGCATTTACTCAGATTTTGCAGCGTTTTCATAACAACAGTTTCCAAACTGAGGCAGATTTTTCAGTAAAATTCTCCTGGAGTGTGTTCTAACCAAGAGATATGTAATGTACATAGTTTGCCTCACCGTGACAGTCCATTTTCCAAACGAACTACACACATCACGGATTTGAGAAACATTCTTAATGAGTAGTGTACATGTGTATTACACAACTTTCATCAACCATACAAGGCATATTGACACCTAGAAACATTAACAGTGAGTTCGCAGATATTTCCTAATAGCAGTTTCGAAAATCAGGCAGTTTTCAAAGGAAAAAAATGTTGGAGCGTGTTCTACCCAATAGATATGTAAATTACATAGATTCTCCCACTGTGAAATTACGTGTTTTGAACACGCTACATGCAGAAAAGTTTCGACAAAAATACACTACAGGGATGTTTGTATGTGGATAACAGGACTTTCTCACTATAGAAGGCATATAGATGCTTAGAAGCATTTTTTGTGATTTCACAGGGATTTCCAAACGCCAGTTTCGAAAATGAGGCCGATTTCACAGCAAAAACCTCTTGGAGCTTGTTCTAAACAATAGATATGTAATTTACATGGATTCGCTCACCGTCAAATTCCGTCTTCCGAACACGCTACATGCATCTCGGATGCGACAAATATTCACTACAGAGTTGTTAGCAAGTGGATTACAGCACTTTCATCCACCATACAAGGCTTACTGACACTTTGAAGAATATTCTCAGATTTCACACGTTAGTTTGAATGCCAGTTTTCAAAATGAGGCAGATTTGGCAGAAAAATGCTCTTGGAGCCATTTCTACCCAAAAGATAGGTAATTTCCCTACTTTCAATCACCGTGACATTCTGTGTTCTGAACACGTTACATGCACCACGGATTCAACAAACATTCTTTAATGAGTTGTGAACATGTATATTAACGAACTTTAATCCACCTTACCGTGCATATTTATACATAGAAATTGTATTCTGATTTAGTAGTATTCTCCTAATGTCAGTCTCTAAAATCATGCAGTTTCCACAGAAAAATCCTCTTGGAGCGAGTTCTACCCAATAGACATGCAATTTACATAGAACTCGTCGTCGTGAATTCCGTGTTCCAAAAAAGCTACATGCATCACGGATTCGACCAATATTCACTACAGAGTTGTTAGCATAAGGATTACCGAACTTTCATCTATCATAAAAGCCATGTTGACAATTTGAAGCATTTTCTCACATTTCGAAAGATTTCCTAATGCCAGTTTTGAAAAGGAGGCAGATTTGGCAGAAAAATTCTCGTGGAGCGAGTACTTCCCAATAGAAATGTTATTTACTTAGTTTCCCTCACAGTGACATTCCATTTTCCCGAACACGCTACATGCATCAAGGTTCCAACAAACTTTCTGGAATGAGTTGTGAACATGTAGATTACAGAACTTTCATCCACCATACATGGCATATTTACAACTAGAAACATTAACTCTGAATTTGCAGCTTTTTCTTAATGCCAGTTTGGAAAATCAGGCCGTTTTCTCAGGGAAAAACTTTTGGAGCGAATTCTAACCAATAGGTGTGTAATTTACATAGATTCCATAGCCGGGATTGTCCGTGATATGATCACACTGCATGCATAACGCTTTCTAAAAATATTCACCACAGAATAGTTTGCATGTGGCTTTACGATCTTGCATCACAATACAAGGCATATTGACACTTTGAAGAATTTTCTCTGATTTTGCAGAGATTTTCAAACGCCAGGTTCAAAAATGAGGCAGAATTCTCAGAAAAACTCTTAGAGCAAATTCTACCCGAGACAAGTATTTTACATGGATTCACTCACCGTGAATTTCTGTGTTCCGAAAACACTTCACGTATCTAGGATTCGACAAATATTAACTACAGAGTATTTAGCATGCGGATTACCGAAATTTCATCCACCATAAAAGGCATATGTACACCGAGAATCTAGTAATCTGGGTTCGCAGGATTTTCCTAACGCCAGTTTCGAAAATCAGGCCGATTTCTCAGGAAAAATCTCTTGGAGTGATTTCTAACCAAGGGAAATGTAATTTATGTAAAATCCCTGGCCGTGAAATTCCGTGTTCCGAACATGTTACATGCATAAAGGATTCGACAACTATTCACTACAAATTTCTTAGCATGTGGATTACCGAACTGTCATCACAATATATTGAATAATGATTCTTAGAAGTATTTTCTCAGATTTTGAAGTGTTTTCTAAACGCCAGGTTCAAAAATGATGAAGTTTTCGCAGAAAAACTATCTCGGAGCGAGTTCTACCCAATAGAGAAGTCATTTACATAGTTTCAATCACCGTGAAATTCCACGATCTGAATACGGTACATGCCTCACGGATTAGAAAATGATTCTTTAATATGTTGTGAAAATATGGATTCCCGAACTTTCTTGCAACATAAATGCACATTTACACCTGCAAATATTTACTCCTTTTTGCAGCTTTTTCCAAACTTCAGATTTGATAATCATGCAATGTTCGCAGAAAAATTCTCTTCTAGCTCGTTCTACTCAATAGAATTGTAATTTACATAGTTTCATTACCGTGAAATTTCGTTTTCCAAAAGCGCTACATGAATCACGGTTTAAAAAATAATTACTACACTGTTATTAACATGTGGATTACCGGACTTTCATTCACCAGTCAAGGCATATTGACACTTAGAAGCATTTTCTCAAATTTCACAGGGTTCCCCTAATGGCAGTTTTCAAAATGAGGCACATTTCGCAGAAAAATTCTCTTCAAACGAGTTCTACCCAATAGACATGTAACTTCCATTTTTCCCTTCACTATGACATTCCATATTCTGAACACGTTTCATGCATCACGAGGTCGACAAACATTCTTTAATGAGTGTGAGCATGTGGATTACCGAACTTTCATCCACCATACAAGGCATATTTACACCTAGAAGTAGTTATTCTGATTTTGCAGGTTTTTCCTAACATCCAGTTTCGAAAATCATGAAATTTTCAGAGAAACATTCAATTCAAGCGAGTTCTATCCAGTAGAATTGTTATTTTCAGAGCTTCACTCACCGAGACATTCCGTGTTCCGAAAACGTTACATTCATCACTGCTTCAACAAACATTATTTAATGACCGTTAGCATGTTGATTACCGATATTTCAACCACAATACAAGGCATATTTACACCTAGAAACATTTACTTAGATTTCGCAGGTTTTCCTAATATCACTTACGAAAATCAGGCAGTTTTCGCAGAAAAATTCTCTTGGTGCATGTTCTATCCAATAGACATCTCATTTTTATAGATACCTACACCGTAACATTCCGTGTACCAAAAACGGTCCATGCACCACGGATTCAACAAATATCACTGCTGAGTTCTTAGCATGTGAATTACACTTCTTTAATAACCCATTGAAACACATTGTCACCTTAAAGCATTTACTCAGATTTTGCAGCGTTTTCATAACAACAGTTTCCAAACTGAGGCAGATTTTTCAGTAAAATGCTCCTGGAGCGTGTTCTAACCAAGAGATATGTAATTTACATAGTTTGCCTCACCGTGACAGTCCATGTTCCGAACGCATTACACACATCACGATTTGACAAACATTCTTAATGAGTTGTGTACGTGTGTATTACACAACTTTCATCCACCATACAAGGCATATTGACACCTAGAAATATTAACACTGAGTTCGCAGATATTTCCTAATAGCAGTTTCGAAAATCAGGCAGTTTTCAAAGGAAAAAACTGTTGGAGCGTGTTCTACCCAATAGATATGTAAATTACATAGATTCTCCCACTGTGAAATTACGTGTTTTGAACACGCTACATGCAGAAAAGTTTCGACAAAAATACACTACAGGGTTGTTTGTATGTGGATAACAAGACTTTCTCACTATAGAAGGCATATAGATGCTTAGAAGCATATTTTGTGATTTCACAGGGATTTCCAAACGCCAGTTTTGAAAATGAGGCCGATTTCACAGCAAAAACCTCTTGGAGCGGGTTCTAAACAATAGATATGTAATTTACATGGATTCGCTCACCGTCAAATTCCGTCTTCCGAACACGCTACATGCATCTCGGATGCGACAAATATTCACTACAGAGTTGTTAGCAAGTGGATTACAGCACTTTCATCCACCATACAAGGCTTGCTGACACTTTGAAGAATATTCTCAGATTTCACACGTTAGTTTGAATGCCAGTTTTGAAAATGAGGCAGATTTGGCAGAAAAATGCTCTTGGAGCCATTTCTACCCAAAAGATAGGTAATTTCCCTACTTTCAATCACCGTGACATTCTGTGTTCTGAACACGTTACATGCACCACGGATTCAACAAACATTCTTTAATGAGTTGTGAACATGTATATTAACGAACTTTAATCCACCTTACAGTGCATATTTATACATAGAAATTTTATTCTGATTTAGTAGTATTCTCCTAATGTCAGTCTCTAAAATCATGCAGTTTCCACAGAAAAATCCTCTTGGAGCGAGTTCTACCCAATAGACATGCAATTTACATAGAACTCGTCATCGTGAATTCCGTGTTCCAAAAAAGCTACATGCATCACGGATTCGACCAATATTCACTACAGAGTTGTTAGCATAAGGATTACCGAACTTTCATCCACCATAAAAGCCATGTTGACAATTTGAAGCATTTTCTCACATTTCGAAAGATTTCCTAATGCCAGTTTTGAAAAGGAGGCAGATTTGGCAGAAAAATTCTCGTGGAGCGAGTACTTCCCAATAGAAATGTTATTTACTTAGTTTCCCTCACAGTGACATTCCATTTTCCCGAACACGCTACATGCATCAAGGTTTCAACAAACTTTCTGGAATGAGTTGTGAACATGTAGATTACAGAACTTTCATCCACCATACATGGCATATTTACAACTAGAAACATTAACTCTGAATTTGCAGCTTTTTCTTAATGCCAGTTTGGAAAATCAGGCCGTTTTCACACGGAAAAACTTTTGGAGCGAATTCTAACCAATAGGTGTGTAATTTACATAGATTCCATAGCCGGGATTGTCCGTGATATGATCACACTGCATGCATAACGCTTTCTAAAAATATTCACCACAGAATAGTTTGCATGTGGCTTTACGATCTTGCATCACAATACAAGGCATATTGACACTTTGAAGAATTTTCTCTGATTTTGCAGAGATTTTCAAACACCAGGTTCAAAAATGAGGCAGAATTCTCAGAAAAACTCTTAGAGCAAATTCTACCCGAGACAAGTATTTTACATGGATTCACTCACCGTGAATTTCTGTGTTCCGAAAACACTTCACGTATCTAGGATTCGACAAATATTAACTATAGAGTATTTAGCATGCGGATTACCGAAATTTCATCCACCATAAAAGGCATATGTACACCGAGAATCTAGTAATCTGGGTTCGCAGGATTTTCCTAACGCCAGTTTCGAAAATCAGGCCGATTTCTCAGGAAAAATCTCTTGGAGTGATTTCTAACCAAGGGAAATGTAATTTATGTAAAATCCCTGGCCGTGAAATTCCGTGTTCCGAACATGTTACATGCATAAAGGATTCGACAACTATTCACTACAAATTTCTTAGCATGTGGATTACCGAACTGTCATCACAATATATTGAATAATGATTCTTAGAAGTATTTTCTCAGATTTTGAAGTGTTTTCTAAACGCCAGGTTCAAAAATGACGAAGTTTTCGCAGAAAAACTCTCTCGGAGCGAGTTCTACCCAATAGAGAAGTCATTTACATAGTTTCAATCACCGTGAAATTCCACGATCTGAATACGGTACATGCCTCACGGATTAGAAAATGATTCTTTAATATGTTGTGAAAATATGGATTCCCGAACTTTCTTGCAACATAAATGCACATTTACACCTGCAAATATTTACTCCTTTTTGCAGCTTTTTCCAAACTTCAGATTTGATAATCATGCAATGTTCGCAGAAAAATTCTCTTCTAGCTCGTTCTACTCAATAGAATTGTAATTTACATAGTTTCATTACCGTGAAATTTCGTTTTCCAAAAGCGCTACATGAATCACGGTTTAAAAAATAATTACTACACTGTTATTAACATGTGGATTACCGGACTTTCATTCACCAGTCAAGGCATATTGACACTTAGAAGCATTTTCTCAAATTTCACAGGGTTCCCCTAATGGCAGTTTTCAAAATGAGGCACATTTTGCAGAAAAATCCTCTTCAAACGAGTTCTACCCAATAGACATGTAACTTCCATTTTTCCCTTCACTATGACATTCCATATTCTGAACACGTTTCATGCATCACGAGGTCGACAAACATTCTTTAATGAGTGTGAGCATGTGGATTACCGAACTTTCATCCACCATACAAGGCATATTTACACCTAGAAGTAGTTATTCTGATTGTGCAGGTTTTTCCTTACATCCAGTTTCGAAAATCATGAAATTTTCAGAGAAACATTCAATTCAAGCGAGTTCTATCCAGTAGAATTGTTATTTTCAGAGCTTCACTCACCGAGACATTCCGTGTTCCGAAAACGTTACATTCATCACTGCTTCAACAAACATTATTTAATGACCGTTAGCATGTTGATTACCGATATTTCAACCACAATACAAGGCATATTTACACCTAGAAACATTTACTTAGATTTCGCAGGTTTTCCTAATATCACTTACGAAAATCAGGCAGTTTTCGCAGAAAAATTCTCTTGGTGCATGTTCTATCCAATAGACATCTCATTTTTATAGATACCTACACCGTAACATTCCGTGTACCAAAAACGGTCCATGCACCACGGATTCAACAAATATCACTGCTGAGTTCTTAGCATGTGAATTACACTTCTTTAATAACCCATTGAAACACATTGTCACCTTAAAGCATTTACTCAGATTTTGCAGCGTTTTCATAACAACAGTTTCCAAACTGAGGCAGATTTTTCAGTAAAATGCTCCTGGAGCGTGTTCTAACCAAGAGATATGTAATTTACATAGTTTGCCTCACCGTGACAGTCCATGTTCCGAACGCATTACACACATCACGATTTGACAAACATTCTTAATGAGTTGTGTACGTGTGTATTACACAACTTTCATCCACCATACAAGGCATATTGACACCTAGAAATATTAACACTGAGTTCGCAGATATTTCCTAATAGCAGTTTCGAAAATCAGGCAGTTTTCAAAGGAAAAAACTGTTGGAGCGTGTTCTACCCAATAGATATGTAAATTACATAGATTCTCCCACTGTGAAATTACGTGTTTTGAACACGCTACATGCAGAAAAGTTTCGACAAAAATACACTACAGGGTTGTTTGTATGTGGATAACAAGACTTTCTCACTATAGAAGGCATATAGATGCTTAGAAGCATATTTTGTGATTTCGCAGGGATTTCCAAACGCCAGTTTCGAAAATGAGGCCGATTTCACAGCAAAAACCTCTTGGAGCTTGTTCTAAACAATAGATATGTAATTTACATGGATTCGCTCACCGTCAAATTCCGTGTTCCGAACACGCTACATGCATCTCGGATGCGACAAATATTCACTACAGAGTTGTTAGCAAGTGGATTACAGCACTTTCATCCACCATACAAGGCTTACTGACACTTTGAAGAATATTCTCAGATTTCACACGTTAGTTTGAATGCCAGTTTTCAAAATGAGGCAGATTTGGCAGAAAAATGCTCTTGGAGCCATTTCTACCCAAAAGATAGGTAATTTCCCTACTTTCAATCACCGTGACATTCTGTGTTCTGAACACGTTACATGCACCACGAATTCAACAAACATTCTTTAATGAGTTGTGAACATGTATATTAACGAACATTAATCCACATAACAGTGCATATTTATACATAGAAATTTTATTCTGATTTAGTAGTATTCTCCTAATGTCAGTCTCTAAAATCATGCAGTTTCCACGGAAAAATCCTCTTGGAGCAAGTTCTACCCAAAAGACATGCAATTTACATACAACTCATCATCGTGAATTCCGTGTTCCAAAAAAGCTACATGCATCACGGATTCGACCAATATTCACTACAGAGTTGTTAGCATAAGGATTACCGAACTTTCATCCACCCTAAAAGCCATGTTGACAATTTGAAGCATTTTCTCACATTTCGAAAGTTTTTCCTAATGCCGGTATTGAAAAGGAGGCAGATTTGCCAGAAAACTTCTCGTGGATCGAGTACTTCCCAATAGAAATGTTATTTACATAGTTTCGCTCACAGTGACATTCCATTTTCCCGAACACGCTACATGCATCAAGGTTCCAACAAACTTTCTGGAATGAGTTGTGAACATGTAGATTACAGAACTTTCATCCACCATACATGGCATATTTACAACTAGAAACATTAACTCTGAATTTGCAGCTTTTTCTTAATGCCAGTTTGGAAAATCAGGCCGTTTTCTCAGGGAAAAACTTTTGGAGCGAATTCTAACCAATAGGTGTGTAATTTACATAGATTCCATAGCCGGGATTGTCCGTGATATGATCACACTGCATGCATAACGCTTTCTAAAAATATTCACCACAGAATAGTTTGCATGTGGCTTTAAGATCTTGCATCACAATACAAGGCATATTGACACTTTGAAGAATTTTCTCTGATTTTGCAGAGATTTTCAAACACCAGGTTCAAAAATGAGGCAGAATTCTCAGAAAAACTCTTAGAGCAAATTCTACCCGAGACAAGTATTTTACATGGATTCACTCACCGTGAAATTCTGTGTTCCGAAAACACTTCACGTATCTAGGATTCGACAAATATTAACTACAGAGTTGTTAGCATGCGGATTACCGAAATTTCATCCACCATAAAAGGCATATGTACACCGAGAATCTAGTAATCTGGGTTCGCAGGATTTTCCTAAAGCCAGTTTCGAAAATCAGGCCGATTTCTCAGGAAAAATCTCTTGGAGTGATTTCTAACCAAGGGAAATGTAATTTATGTAAAATCCCTGGCCGTGAAATTCCGTGTTCCGAACATGTTACATGCATAAAGGATTCGACAACTATTCACTACAAATTTCTTAGCATGTGGATTACCGAACTGTCATCACAATATATTGAATAATGATTCTTAGAAGTATTTTCTCAGATTTTGAAGTGTTTTCTAAACGCCAGGTTCAAAAATGACGAAGTTTTCACAGAAAAACTCTCTCGGAGCGAGTTCTACCCAATAGAGAAGTCATTTACATAGTTTCAATCACCGTGAAATTCCACGTTCTGAATACGGTACATGCCTCACGGATTAGAAAATGATTCTTTAATATGTTGTGAAAATATGGATTCCCGAACTTTCTTGCAACATAAATGCACATTTACACCTGCAAATATTTACTCCCTTTTTGCAGCTTTTTCCAAACTTCAGATTTGATAATCATGCAATGTTCGCAGAAAAATTCTCTTCTAGCTCGTTCTACTCAATAGAATTGTAATTTACATAGTTTCATTACCGTGAAATTTCGTTTTCCAAAAGCGCTACATGAATCACGGTTTAAAAAATAATTACTACACTGTTATTAACATGTGGATTACCGGAATTTCATTCACCAGTCAAGGCATATTGACACTTAGAAGCATTTTCTCAAATTTCACAGGGTTCCCCTAATGGCAGTTTTCAAAATGAGGCACATTTCGCAGAAAAATTCTCTTCAAACGAGTTCTACCCAATAGACATGTAACTTCCATTTTTCCCTTCACTATGACATTCCATATTCTGAACACGTTTCATGCATCACGAGGTCGACAAACATTCTTTAATGAGTGTGAGCATGTGGATTACCGAACTTTCATCCACCATACAAGGCATATTTACACCTAGAAGTAGTTATTCTGATTGTGCAGGTTTTTCCTAACATCCAGTTTCGAAAATCATGAAATTTTCAGAGAAACATTCAATTCAAGCGAGTTCTATCCAGTAGAATTGTTATTTTCAGAGCTTCACTCACCGAGACATTCCGTGTTCCGAAAACGTTCCATTCATCACTGCTTCAACAAACATTATTTAATGACCGTTAGCATGTTGATTACCGATATTTCAACCACAATACAAGGCATATTTACACCTAGAAACATTTACTTAGATTTCGCAGGTTTTCCTAATATCACTTACGAAAATCAGGCAGTTTTCGCAGAAAAATTCTCTTGGTGCATGTTCTATCCAATAGACATCTCATTTTTATAGATACCTACACCGTAACATTCCGTGTACCAAAAACGGTCCATGCACCACGGATTCAACAAATATCACTGCTGAGTTCTTAGCATGTGAATTACACTTCTTTAATAACCCATTGAAACACATTGTCACCTTAAAGCATTTACTCAGATTTTGCAGCGTTTTCATAACAACAGTTTCCAAACTGAGGCAGATTTTTCAGTAAAATGCTCCTGGAGCGTGTTCTAACCAAGAGATATGTAATTTACATAGTTTGCCTCACCGTGACAGTCCATGTTCCGAACGCATTACACACATCACGATTTGACAAACATTCTTAATGAGTTGTGTACATGTGTATTACACAACTTTCATCCACCATACAAGGCATATTGACACCTAGAAATATTAACACTGAGTTCGCAGATATTTCCTAATAGCTGTTTCGAAAATCAGGCAGTTTTCAAAGGAAAAAACTGTTGGAGCGTGTTCTACCCAATAGATATGTAAATTACATAGATTCTCCCACTGTGAAATTACGTGTTTTGAACACACTACATGCAGAAAAGTTTCGACAAAAATACACTACTGGGTTGTTTGCATGTGGATTACAGGACTTTCTCACTATAGAAGGCATATAGATGCTTAGAAGCATTTTTTGTGATTTCACAGGGATTTCCAAACGCCAGTTTTGAAAATGAGGCCGATTTCACAGCAAAAACCTCTTGGAGCGGGTTCTAAACAATAGATATGTAATTTACATGGATTCGCTCACCGTCAAATTCCGTCTTCCGAACACGCTACATGCATCTCGGATGCGACAAATATTCACTACAGAGTTGTTAGCAAGTGGATTACAGCACTTTCATCCACCATAAAAGTCTTACTGACACTTTGAAGAATTTTCTCAGATTTCACACGTTAGTTTGAATGCCAGTTTTGAAAATGAGGCAGATTTGGCAGAAAAATGCTCTTGGAGCCATTTCTACCCAAAAGATAGGTAATTTCCCTACTTTCAATCACCGTGACATTCTGTGTTCTGAACACGTTACATGCACCACGGATTCAACAAACATTCTTTTATGAGTTGTGTACATGTGTTTTAATGAACTTTAATCCACCTTACAGTGCATATTTATACATAGAAATTTTATTCTGATTTAGTAGTGTTCTCCTAATGTCAGTCTCTAAAATCATGCAGTTTCCACAGAAAAATCCTCTTGGAGCGAGTTCTACCCAATAGACATGCAATTTACATAGAATCCGTCATTGTGAAATTCCGTGTTCCGAAAAAGCTACATGCATCACGGATTCAAAAAATATTCACTTCAGAGTTGTTAGCATAAGGATTACCGAACTTTCATCCACCCTAAAAGCCATGTTGACAATTTGAAGCATTTTCTCACATTTCGAAAGTTTTTCCTAATGCCGGTATTGAAAAGGAGGCAGATTTGCCAGAAAACTTCTCGTGGAGCGAGTACTTCCCAATAGAAATGTAATTTACATAGTTTCCCTCACAGTGACATTCCATTTTCTTCACACGCTTCATACATCAAGGTTTCAACAAACTTTCTCGAATGAGTTGTGAACATGTAGATTACAGAACTTTCATCCACCATACATGGCATATTTACAACTAGAAACATTAACTCTGAATTTGCAGCTTTTTCCTAATGCCAGTTTGGAAAATCAGGCCGTTTTCTCAGGGAAAAACTTTTGGAGCGAATTCTAACCAATAGGTGTGTAATTTACATAGATTCCATAGCCGGGATTGTCCGTGATATGATCACACTGCATGCATAACGCTTTCTAAAAATATTCACCACAGAATAGTTTGCATGTGGCTTTAAGATCTTGCATCACAATACAAGGCATATTGACACTTTGAAGAATTTTCTCTGATTTTGCAGAGATTTTCAAACACCAGGTTCAAAAATGAGGCAGAATTCTCAGAAAAACTCTTAGAGCAAATTCTACCCGAGACAAGTATTTTACATGGATTCACTCACCGTGAAATTCTGTGTTCCGAAAACACTTCACGTATCTAGGATTCGACAAATATTAACTACAGAGTTGTTAGCATGCGGATTACCGAAATTTCATCCACCATAAAAGGCATATGTACACCGAGAATCTAGTAATCTGGGTTCGCAGGATTTTCCTAACGCCAGTTTCGAAAATCAGGCCGATTTCTCAGGAAAAATCTCTGGGAGTGATTTCTAACCAAGGGAAATGTAATTTATGTAAAATCCCTGGCCGTGAAATTCCGTGTTCCGAACATGTTACATGCATAAAGGATTCGACAACTATTCACTACAAATTTCTTAGCATGTGGATTACCGAACTTTCATCCACCATACAAGGCATATTTACACCTAGAAGTAGTTATTCTGATTGTGCAGGTTTTTCCTAACATCCAGTTTCGAAAATCATGAAATTTTCAGAGAAACATTCAATTCAAGCGAGTTCTATCCAGTAGAATTGTTATTTTCAGAGCTTCACTCACCGAGACATTCCGTGTTCCGAAAACGTTACATTCATCACTGCTTCAACAAACATTATTTAATGACCGTGAGCATGTTGATTACCGATTTTTCAATGACAATACAAGGCATATTTACACCTAGAAACATTTACTTAGATTTCGCAGGTTTTCCTAATATCACTTACGAAAATCAGGCAGTTTTCGCAGAAAAATTCTCTTGGTGCATGTTCTATCCAATAGACATCTCATTTTTATAGATACCTACACCGTAACATTCCGTGTACCAAAAACGGTCCATGCACCACGGATTCAACAAATATCACTGCTGAGTTCTTAGCATGTGAATTACACTTCTTTAATAACCCATTGAAACACATTGTCACCTTAAAGCATTTACTCAGATTTTGCAGCGTTTTCATAACAACAGTTTCCAAACTGAGGCAGATTTTTCAGTAAAATGCTCCTGGAGCGTGTTCTAACCAAGAGATATGTAATTTACATAGTTTGCCTCACCGTGACAGTCCATGTTCCGAACGCATTACACACATCACGATTTGACAAACATTCTTAATGAGTTGTGTACATGTGTATTACACAACTTTCATCCACCATACAAGGCATATTGACACCTAGAAATATTAACACTGAGTTCGCAGATATTTCCTAATAGCAGTTTCGAAAATCAGGCAGTTTTCAAAGGAAAAAACTGTTGGAGCGTGTTCTACCCAATAGATATGTAAATTACATAGATTCTCCCACTGTGAAATTACGTGTTTTGAACACACTACATGCAGAAAAGTTTCGACAAAAATACACTACTGGGTTGTTTGCATGTGGATTACAGGACTTTCTCACTATAGAAGGCATATAGATGCTTAGAAGCATTTTTTGTGATTTCACAGGGATTTCCAAACGCCAGTTTTGAAAATGAGGCCGATTTCACAGCAAAAACCTCTTGGAGCGGGTTCTAAACAATAGATATGTAATTTACATGGATTCGCTCACCATCAAATTCCGTCTTCCGAACACGCTACATGCATCTCGGATGCGACAAATATTCACTACAGAGTTGTTAGCAAGTGGATTACAGCACTTTCATCCACCATAAAAGTCTTACTGACACTTTGAAGAATTTTCTCAGATTTCACACGTTAGTTTGAATGCCAGTTTTGAAAATGAGGCAGATTTGGCAGAAAAATGCTCTTGGAGCCATTTCTACCCAAAAGATAGGTAATTTCCCTACTTTCAATCACCGTGACATTCTGTGTTCTGAACACGTTACATGCACCACGGATTCAACAAACATTCTTTTATGAGTTGTGTACATGTGTTTTTACGAACTTTAATCCACCTTACAGTGCATATTTATACATAGAAATTTTATTCTGATTTAGTAGTGTTCTCCTAATGTCAGTCTCTAAAATCATGCAGTTTCCACAGAAAAATCCTCTTGGAGCGAGTTCTACCCAATAGACATGCAATTTACATAGAATCCGTCATTGTGAAATTCCGTGTTCCGAAAAAGCTACATGCATCACGGATTCAAAAAATATTCACTACAGAGTTGTTAGCATAAGGATTACCGAACTTTCATCCACCCTAAAAGCCATGTTGACAATTTGAAGCATTTTCTCACATTTCGAAAGTTTTTCCTAATGCCGGTATTGAAAAGGAGGCAGATTTGCCAGAAAACTTCTCGTGGAGCGAGTACTTCCCAATAGAAATGTAATTTACATAGTTTCCCTCACAGTGACATTCCATTTTCTTCACACGCTTCATACATCAAGGTTTCAACAAACTTTCTCGAATGAGTTGTGAACATGTAGATTACAGAACTTTCATCCACCATACATGGCATATTTACAACTAGAAACATTAACTCTGAATTTGCAGCTTTTTCCTAATGCCAGTTTGGAAAATCAGGCCGTTTTCTCAGGGAAAAACTTTTGGAGCGAATTCTAACCAATAGGTGTGTAATTTACATAGATTCCATAGCCGGGATTGTCCGTGATATGATCACACTGCATGCATAACGCTTTCTAAAAATATTCACCACAGAATAGTTTGCATGTGGCTTTAAGATCTTGCATCACAATACAAGGCATATTGACACTTTGAAGAATTTTCTCTGATTTTGCAGAGATTTTCAAACACCAGGTTCAAAAATGAGGCAGAATTCTCAGAAAAACTCTTAGAGCAAATTCTACCCGAGACAAGTATTTTACATGGATTCACTCACCGTGAAATTCTGTGTTCCGAAAACACTTCACGTATCTAGGATTCGACAAATATTAACTACAGAGTATTTAGCATGCGGATTACCGAAATTTCATCCACCATAAAAGGCATATGTACACCGAGAATCTAGTAATCTGGGTTCGCAGGATTTTCCTAACGCCAGTTTCGAAAATCAGGCCGATTTCTCAGGAAAAATCTCTTGGAGTGATTTCTAACCAAGGGAAATGTAATTTATGTAAAATCCCTGGCCGTGAAATTCCGTGTTCCGAACATGTTACATGCATAAAGGATTCGACAACTATTCACTACAAATTTCTTAGCATGTGGATTACCGAACTGTCATCACAATATATTGAATAATGATTCTTAGAAGTATTTTCTCAGATTTTGAAGTGTTTTCTAAACGCCAGGTTCAAAAATGACGAAGTTATCGCAGAAAAACTATCTCGGAGCGAGTTCTACCCAATAGAGAAGTCATTTACATAGTTTCAATCACCGTGAAATTCCACGTTCTGAATACGGTACATGCCTCACGGATTAGAAAATGATTCTTTAATATGTTGTGAAAATATGGATTCCCGAACTTTCTTGCAACATAAATGCACATTTACACCTGCAAATATTTACTCCCTTTTTGCAGCTTTTTCCAAACTTCAGATTTGATAATCATGCAATGTTCGCAGAAAAATTCTCTTCTAGCTCGTTCTACTCAATAGAATTGTAATTTACATAGTTTCATTACCGTGAAATTTCGTTTTCCAAAAGCGCTACATGAATCATGGTTTAAAAAATAATTACTACACTGTTATTAACATGTGGATTACCGGACTTTCATTCACCAGTCAAGGCATATTGACACTTAGAAGCATTTTCTCAAATTTCACAGGGTTCCCCTAATGGCAGTTTTCAAAATGAGGCACATTTCGCAGAAAAATTCTCTTCAAACGAGTTCTACCCAATAGACATGTAACTTCCATTTTTCCCTTCACTATGACATTCCATATTCTGAACACGTTTCATGCATCACGAGGTCGACAAACATTCTTTAATGAGTGTGAGCATGTGGATTACCGAACTTTCATCCACCATACAAGGCATATTTACACCTAGAAGTAGTTATTCTGATTTTGCATGTTTTTCCTAACATCCAGTTTCGAAAATCATGAAATTTTCAGAGAAACATTCAATTCAAGCGAGTTCTATCCAGTAGAATTGTTATTTTCAGAGCTTCACTCACCGAGACATTCCGTGTTCCGAAAACGTTACATTCATCACTGCTTCAACAAACATTATTTAATGACCGTTAGCATGTTGATTACCGATATTTCAACCACAATACAAGGCATATTTACACCTAGAAACATTTACTTAGATTTCGCAGGTTTTCCTAATATCACTTACGAAAATCAGGCAGTTTTCGCAGAAAAATTCTCTTGGTGCATGTTCTATCCAATAGACATCTCATTTTTATAGATACCTACACCGTAACATTCCGTGTACCAAAAACGGTCCATGCACCACGGATTCAACAAATATCACTGCTGAGTTCTTAGCATGTGAATTACACTTCTTTAATAACCCATTGAAACACATTGTCACCTTAAAGCATTTACTCAGATTTTGCAGCGTTTTCATAACAACAGTTTCCAAACTGAGGCAGATTTTTCAGTAAAATGCTCCTGGAGCGTGTTCTAACCAAGAGATATGTAATTTACATAGTTTGCCTCACCGTGACAGTCCATGTTCCGAACGCATTACACACATCACGATTTGACAAACATTCTTAATGAGTTGTGTACATGTGTATTACACAACTTTCATCCACCATACAAGGCATATTGACACCTAGAAATATTAACACTGAGTTCGCAGATATTTCCTAATAGCAGTTTCGAAAATCAGGCAGTTTTCAAAGGAAAAAACTGTTGGAGCGTGTTCTACCCAATAGATATGTAAATTACATAGATTCTCCCACTGTGAAATTACGTGTTTTGAACACGCTACATGCAGAAAAGTTTCGACAAAAATACACTACTGGGTTGTTTGCATGTGGATTACAGGACTTTCTCACTATAGAAGGCATATAGATGCTTAGAAGCATTTTTTGTGATTTCACAGGGATTTCCAAACGCCAGTTTTGAAAATGAGGCCGATTTCACAGCAAAAACCTCTTGGAGCGGGTTCTAAACAATAGATATGTAATTTACATGGATTCGCTCACCGTCAAATTCCGTCTTCCGAACACGCTACATGCATCTCGGATGCGACAAATATTCACTACAGAGTTGTTAGCAAGTGGATTACAGCACTTTCATCCTCCATACAAGGCTTGCTGACACTTTGAAGAATTTTCTCAGATTTCACACGTTAGTTTGAATGCCAGTTTTGAAAATGAGGCAGATTTGGCAGAAAAATGCTCTTGGAGCCATTTCTACCCAAAAGATAGGTAATTTCCCTACTTTCAATCACCGTGACATTCTGTGTTCTGAACACGTTACATGCACCACGGATTCAACAAACATTCTTTTATGAGTTGTGTACATGTGTTTTTACGAACTTTAATCCACCTTACAGTGCATATTTATACATAGAAATTTTATTCTGATTTAGTAGTGTTCTCCTAATGTCAGTCTCTAAAATCATGCAGTTTCCACAGAAAAATCCTCTTGGAGCGAGTTCTACCCAATAGACATGCAATTTACATAGAATCCGTCATTGTGAAATTCCGTGTTCCGAAAAAGCTACATGCATCACGGATTCAAAAAATATTCACTACAGAGTTGTTAGCATAAGGATTACCGAACTTTCATCCACCCTAAAAGCCATGTTGACAATTTGAAGCATTTTCTCACATTTCGAAAGTTTTTCCTAATGCCGGTATTGAAAAGGAGGCAGATTTGCCAGAAAACTTCTCGTGGAGCGAGTACTTCATAATAGAAATGTAATTTACATAGTTTCCCTCACAGTGACATTCCATTTTCTTCACACGCTTCATACATCAAGGTTTCAACAAACTTTCTCGAATGAGTTGTGAACATGTAGATTACAGAACTTTCATCCACCATACATGGCATATTTACAACTAGAAACATTAACTCTGAATTTGCAGCTTTTTCCTAATGCCAGTTTGGAAAATCAGGCCGTTTTCTCAGGGAAAAACTTTTGGAGCGAATTCTAACCAATAGGTGTGTAATTTACATAGATTCCATAGCCGGGATTGTCCGTGATATGATCACACTGCATGCATAACGCTTTCTAAAAATATTCACCACAGAATAGTTTGCATGTGGCTTTAAGATCTTGCATCACAATACAAGGCATATTGACACTTTGAAGAATTTTCTCTGATTTTGCAGAGATTTTCAAACACCAGGTTCAAAAATGAGGCAGAATTCTCAGAAAAACTCTTAGAGCAAATTCTACCCAAGTATTTTACATGGATTCACTCACCGTGAAATTCTGTGTTCCGAAAACACTTCACGTATCTAGGATTCGACAAATATTAACTACAGAGTATTTAGCATGCGGATTACCGAAATTTCATCCACCATAAAAGGCATATGTACACCGAGAATCTAGTAATCTGGGTTCGCAGGATTTTCCTAACGCCAGTTTCAAAAATCAGGCCGATTTCTCAGGAAAAATCTCTTGGAGTGATTTCTAACCAAGGGAAATGTAATTTATGTAAAATCCCTGGCCGTGAAATTCCGTGTTCCGAACATGTTACATGCATAAAGGATTCGACAACTATTCACTACAAATTTCTTAGCATGTGGATTACCGAACTGTCATCACAATATATTGAATAATGATTCTTAGAAGTATTTTCTCAGATTTTGAAGTGTTTTCTAAACGCCAGGTTCAAAAATGACGAAGTTTTCGCAGAAAAACTCTCTCGGAGCGAGTTCTACCCAATAGAGAAGTCATTTACATAGTTTCAATCACCGTGAAATTCCACGTTCTGAATACGGTACATGCCTCACGGATTAGAAAATGATTCTTTAATATGTTGTGAAAATATGGATTCCCGAACTTTCTTGCAACATAAATGCACATTTACACCTGCAAATATTTACTCCCTTTTTGCAGCTTTTTCCAAACTTCAGATTTGATCATCATGCAATGTTCGCAGAAAAATTCTCTTCTAGCTCGTTCTACTCAATAGAATTGTAATTTACATAGTTTCATTACCGTGAAATTTCGTTTTCCAAAAGCGCTACATGAATCACGGTTTAAAAAATAATTACTACACTGTTATTAACATGTGGATTACCGGACTTTCATTCACCAGTCAAGGCATATTGACACTTAGAAGCATTTTCTCAAATTTCACAGGGTTCCCCTAATGGCAGTTTTCAAAATGAGGCACATTTCGCAGAAAAATTCTCTTCAAACGAGTTCTACCCAATAGACATGTAACTTCCATTTTTCCCTTCACTATGACATTCCATATTCTGAACACGTTTCATGCATCACGAGGTCGACAAACATTCTTTAATGAGTGTGAGCATGTGGATTACCGAACTTTCATCCACCATACAAGGCATATTTACACCTAGAAGTAGTTATTCTGATTTTGCAGGTTTTTCCTAACATCCAGTTTCGAAAATCATGAAATTTTCAGAGAAACATTCAATTCAAGCGAGTTCTATCCAGTAGAATTGTTATTTTCAGAGCTTCACTCACCGAGACATTCCGTGTTCCGAAAACGTTACATTCATCACGGCTTCAACAAACATTATTTAATGACCGTGAGCATGTTGATTACCGATTTTTCAATGACAATACAAGGCATATTTACACCTAGAAACATTTACTTAGATTTCGCAGGTTTTCCTAATATCACTTACGAAAATCAGGCAGTTTTCGCAGAAAAATTCTCTTGGTGCATGTTCTATCCAATAGACATCTCATTTTTATAGATACCTACACCGTAACATTCCGTGTACCAAAAACGGTCCATGCACCACGGATTCAACAAATATCACTGCTGAGTTCTTAGCATGTGAATTACACTTCTTTAATAACCCATTGAAACACATTGTCACCTTAAAGCATTTACTCAGATTTTGCAGCGTTTTCATAACAACAGTTTCCAAACTGAGGCAGATTTTTCAGTAAAATGCTCCTGGAGCGTGTTCTAACCAAGAGATATGTAATTTACATAGTTTGCCTCACCGTGACAGTCCATGTTCCGAACGCATTACACACATCACGATTTGACAAACATTCTTAATGAGTTGTGTACATGTGTATTACACAACTTTCATCCACCATACAAGGCATATTGACACCTAGAAATATTAACACTGAGTTCGCAGATATTTCCTAATAGCAGTTTCGAAAATCAGGCAGTTTTCAAAGGAAAAAACTGTTGGAGCGTGTTCTACCCAATAGATATGTAAATTACATAGATTCTCCCACTGTGAAATTACGTGTTTTGAACACGCTACATGCAGAAAAGTTTCGACAAAAATACACTACTGGGTTGTTTGCATGTGGATTACAGGACTTTCTCACTATAGAAGGCATATAGATGCTTAGAAGCATTTTTTGTGATTTCACAGGGATTTCCAAACGCCAGTTTTGAAAATGAGGCCGATTTCACAGCAAAAACCTCTTGGAGCGGGTTCTAAACAATAGATATGTAATTTACATGGATTCGCTCACCATCAAATTCCGTCTTCCGAACACGCTACATGCATCTCGGATGCGACAAATATTCACTACAGAGTTGTTAGCAAGTGGATTACAGCACTTTCATCCACCATAAAAGTCTTACTGACACTTTGAAGAATTTTCTCAGATTTCACACGTTAGTTTGAATGTCAGTTTTGAAAATGAGGCAGATTTGGCAGAAAAATGCTCTTGGAGCCATTTCTACCCAAAAGATAGGTAATTTCCCTACTTTCAATCACCGTGACATTCTGTGTTCTGAACATGTTACATGCACCACGGATTCAACAAACATTCTTTTATGAGTTGTGTACATGTGTTTTTACGAACTTTAATCCACCTTACAGTGCATATTTATACATAGAAATTTTATTCTGATTTAGTAGTGTTCTCCTAATGTCAGTCTCTAAAATCATGCAGTTTCCACAGAAAAATCCTCTTGGAGCGAGTTCTACCCAATAGACATGCAATTTACATAGAATCCGTCATTGTGAAATTCCGTGTTCCGAAAAAGCTACATGCATCACGGATTCAAAAAATATTCACTACAGAGTTGTTAGCATAAGGATTACCGAACTTTCATCCACCCTAAAAGCCATGTTGACAATTTGAAGCATTTTCTCACATTTCGAAAGTTTTTCCTAATGCCGGTATTGAAAAGGAGGCAGATTTGCCAGAAAACTTCTCGTGGAGCGAGTACTTCCCAATAGAAATGTAATTTACATAGTTTCCCTCACAGTGACATTCCATTTTCTTCACACGCTTCATACATCAAGGTTTCAACAAACTTTCTCGAATGAGTTGTGAACATGTAGATTACAGAACTTTCATCCACCATACATGGCATATTTACAACTAGAAACATTAACTCTGAATTTGCAGCTTTTTCCTAATGCCAGTTTGGAAAATCAGGCCGTTTTCTCAGGGAAAAACTTTTGGAGCGAATTCTAACCAATAGGTGTGTAATTTACATAGATTCCATAGCCGGGATTGTCCGTGATATGATCACACTGCATGCATAACGCTTTCTAAAAATATTCACCACAGAATAGTTTGCATGTGGCTTTAAGATCTTGCATCACAATACAAGGCATATTGACACTTTGAAGAATTTTCTCTGATTTTGCAGAGATTTTCAAACACCAGGTTCAAAAATGAGGCAGAATTCTCAGAAAAACTCTTAGAGCAAATTCTACCCGAGACAAGTATTTTACATGGATTCACTCACCGTGAAATTCTGTGTTCCGAAAACACTTCACGTATCTAGGATTCGACAAATATTAACTACAGAGTATTTAGCATGCGGATTACCGAAATTTCATCCACCATAAAAGGCATATGTACACCGAGAATCTAGTAATCTGGGTTCGCAGGATTTTCCTAACGCCAGTTTCGAAAATCAGGCCGATTTCTCAGGAAAAATCTCTTGGAGTGATTTCTAACCAAGGGAAATGTAATTTATGTAAAATCCCTGGCCGTGAAATTCCGTGTTCCGAACATGTTACATGCATAAAGGATTCGACAACTATTCACTACAAATTTCTTAGCATGTGGATTACCGAACTGTCATCACAATATATTGAATAATGATTCTTAGAAGTATTTTCTCAGATTTTGAAGTGTTTTCTAAACGCCAGGTTCAAAAATGACGAAGTTTTCGCAGAAAAACTATCTCGGAGCGGCTTCTACCCAATAAAGAAGTCATTTACATAGTTTCAATCACCGTGAAATTCCACGTTCTGAATACGGTACATGCCTCACGGATTAGAAAATGATTCTTTAATATGTTGTGAAAATATGGATTCCCGAACTTTCTTGCAACATAAATGCACATTTACACCTGCAAATATTTACTCCCTTTTTGCAGCTTTTTCCAAACTTCAGATTTGATAATCATGCAATGTTCGCAGAAAAATTCTCTTCTAGCTCGTTCTACTCAATAGAATTGTAATTTACATAGTTTCATTACCGTGAAATTTCGTTTTCCAAAAGCGCTACATGAATCACGGTTTAAAAAATAATTACTACACTGTTATTAACATGTGGATTACCGGACTTTCATTCACCAGTCAAGGCATATTGACACTTAGAAGCATTTTCTCAAATTTCACAGGGTTCCCCTAATGGCAGTTTTCAAAATGAGGCACATTTCGCAGAAAAATTCTCTTCAAACGAGTTCTACCCAATAGACATGTAACTTCCATTTTTCCCTTCACTATGACATTCCATATTCTGAACACGTTTCATGCATCACGAGGTCGACAAACATTCTTTAATGAGTGTGAGCATGTGGATTACCGAACTTTCATCCACCATACAAGGCATATTTACACCTAGAAGTAGTTATTCTGATTTTGCAGGTTTTTCCTAACATCCAGTTTCGAAAATCATGAAATTTTCAGAGAAACATTCAATTCAAGCGAGTTCTATCCAGTAGAATTGTTATTTTCAGAGCTTCACTCACCGAGACATTCCGTGTTCCGAAAACGTTACATTCATCACTGCTTCAACAAACATTATTTAATGACCGTGAGCATGTTGATTACCGATTTTTCAATGACAATACAAGGCATATTTACACCTAGAAACATTTACTTAGATTTCGCAGGTTTTCCTAATATCACTTACGAAAATCAGGCAGTTTTCGCAGAAAAATTCTCTTGGTGCATGTTCTATCCAATAGACATCTCATTTTTATAGATACCTACACCGTAACATTCCGTGTACCAAAAACGGTCCATGCACCACGGATTCAACAAATATCACTGCTGAGTTCTTAGCATGTGAATTACACTTCTTTAATAACCCATTGAAACACATTGTCACCTTAAAGCATTTACTCAGATTTTGCAGCGTTTTCATAACAACAGTTTCCAAACTGAGGCAGATTTTTCAGTAAAATGCTCTGGAGCGTGTTCTAACCAAGAGATATGTAATTTACATAGTTTGCCTCACCGTGACAGTCCATGTTCCGAACGCATTACACACATCACGATTTGACAAACATTCTTAATGAGTTGTGTACATGTGTATTACACAACTTTCATCCACCATACAAGGCATATTGACACCTAGAAATATTAACACTGAGTTCACAGATATTTCCTAATAGCAGTTTCGAAAATCAGGCAGTTTTCAAAGGAAAAAACTGTTGGAGCGTGTTCTACCCAATAGATATGTAAATTACATAGATTCTCCCACTGTGAAATTACGTGTTTTGAACACGCTACATGCAGAAAAGTTTCGACAAAAATACACTACTGGGTTGTTTGCATGTGGATTACAGGACTTTCTCACTATAGAAGGCATATAGATGCTTAGAAGCATTTTTTGTGATTTCACAGGGATTTCCAAACGCCAGTTTTGAAAATGAGGCCGATTTCACAGCAAAAACCTCTTGGAGCGGGTTCTAAACAATAGATATGTAATTTACATGGATTCGCTCACCGTCAAATTCCGTCTTCCGAACACGCTACATGCATCTCGGATGCGACAAATATTCACTACAGAGTTGTTAGCAAGTGGATTACAGCACTTTCATCCTCCATACAAGGCTTGCTGACACTTTGAAGAATTTTCTCAGATTTCACACGTTAGTTTGAATGCCAGTTTTGAAAATGAGGCAGATTTGGCAGAAAAATGCTCTTGGAGCCATTTCTACCCAAAAGATAGGTAATTTCCCTACTTTCAATCACCGTGACATTCTGTGTTCTGAACACGTTACATGCACCACGGATTCAACAAACATTCTTTTATGAGTTGTGTACATGTGTTTTAACGAACTTTAATCCACCTTACAGTGCATATTTATACATAGAAATTTTATTCTGATTTAGTAGTGTTCTCCTAATGTCAGTCTCTAAAATCATGCAGTTTCCACAGAAAAATCCTCTTGGAGCGAGTTCTACCCAATAGACATGCAATTTACATAGAATCCGTCATTGTGAAATTCCGTGTTCCGAAAAAGCTACATGCATCACGGATTCAAAAAATATTCACTACAGAGTTGTTAGCATAAGGATTACCGAACTTTCATCCACCCTAAAAGCCATGTTGACAATTTGAAGCATTTTCTCACATTTCGAAAGTTTTTCCTAATGCCGGTATTGAAAAGGAGGCAGATTTGCCAGAAAACTTCTCGTGGAGCGAGTACTTCCCAATAGAAATGTAATTTACATAGTTTCCCTCACAGTGACATTCCATTTTCTTCACACGCTTCATACATCAAGGTTTCAACAAACTTTCTCGAATGAGTTGTGAACATGTAGATTACAGAACTTTCATCCACCATACATGGCATATTTACAACTAGAAACATTAACTCTGAATTTGCAGCTTTTTCCTAATGCCAGTTTGGAAAATCAGGCCGTTTTCTCAGGGAAAAACTTTTGGAGCGAATTCTAACCAATAGGTGTGTAATTTACATAGATTCCATAGCCGGGATTGTCCGTGATATGATCACACTGCATGCATAACGCTTTCTAAAAATATTCACCACAGAATAGTTTGCATGTGGCTTTAAGATCTTGCATCACAATACAAGGCATATTGACACTTTGAAGAATTTTCTCTGATTTTGCAGAGATTTTCAAACACCAGGTTCAAAAATGAGGCAGAATTCTCAGAAAAACTCTTAGAGCAAATTCTACCCGAGACAAGTATTTTACATGGATTCACTCACCGTGAAATTCTGTGTTCCGAAAACACTTCACGTATCTAGGATTCGACAAATATTAACTACAGAGTTGTTAGCATGCGGATTACCGAAATTTCATCCACCATAAAAGGCATATGTACACCGAGAATCTAGTAATCTGGGTTCGCAGGATTTTCCTAATGCCAGTTTCGAAAATCAGGCCGATTTCTCAGGAAAAATCTCTTGGAGTGATTTCTAACCAAGGGAAATGTAATTTATGTAAAATCCCTGGCCGTGAAATTCCGTGTTCCGAACATGTTACATGCATAAAGGATTCGACAACTATTCACTACAAATTTCTTAGCATGTGGATTACCGAACTGTCATCACAATATATTGAATAATGATTCTTAGAAGTATTTTCTCAGATTTTGAAGTGTTTTCTAAACGCCAGGTTCAAAAATGACGAAGTTTTCGCAGAAAAACTCTCTCGGAGCGAGTTCTACCCAATAGAGAAGTCATTTACATAGTTTCAATCACCGTGAAATTCCACGTTCTGAATACGGTACATGCCTCACGGATTAGAAAATGATTCTTTAATATGTTGTGAAAATATGGATTCCCGAACTTTCTTGCAACATAAATGCACATTTACACCTGCAAATATTTACTCCCTTTTTGCAGCTTTTTCCAAACTTCAGATTTGATAATCATGCAATGTTCGCAGAAAAATTCTCTTCTAGCTCGTTCTACTCAATAGAATTGTAATTTACATAGTTTCATTACCGTGAAATTTCGTTTTCCAAAAGCGCTACATGAATCACGGTTTAAAAAATAATTACTACACTGTTATTAACATGTGGATTACCGGACTTTCATTCACCAGTCAAGGCATATTGACACTTAGAAGCATTTTCTCAAATTTCACAGGGTTCCCCTAATGGCAGTTTTCAAAATGAGGCACATTTCGCAGAAAAATTCTCTTCAAACGAGTTCTACCCAATAGACATGTAACTTCCATTTTTCCCTTCACTATGACATTCCATATTCTGAACACGTTTCATGCATCACGAGGTCGACAAACATTCTTTAATGAGTGTGAGCATGTGGATTACCGAACTTTCATCCACCATACAAGGCATATTTACACCTAGAAGTAGTTATTCTGATTTTGCAGGTTTTTCCTAACATCCAGTTTCGAAAATCATGAAATTTTCAGAGAAACATTCAATTCAAGCGAGTTCTATCCAGTAGAATTGTTATTTTCAGAGCTTCACTCACCGAGACATTCCGTGTTCCGAAAACGTTACATTCATCACTGCTTCAACAAACATTATTTAATGACCGTTAGCATGTTGATTACCGATATTTCAACCACAATACAAGGCATATTTACACCTAGAAACATTTACTTAGATTTCGCAGGTTTTCCTAATATCACTTACGAAAATCAGGCAGTTTTCGCAGAAAAATTCTCTTGGTGCATGTTCTATCCAATAGACATCTCATTTTTATAGATACCTACACCGTAACATTCCGTGTACCAAAAACGGTCCATGCACCACGGATTCAACAAATATCACTGCTGAGTTCTTAGCATGTGAATTACACTTCTTTAATAACCCATTGAAACACATTGTCACCTTAAAGCATTTACTCAGATTTTGCAGCGTTTTCATAACAACAGTTTCCAAACTGAGGCAGATTTTTCAGTAAAATGCTCCTGGAGCGTGTTCTAACCAAGAGATATGTAATTTACATAGTTTGCCTCACCGTGACAGTCCATGTTCCGAACGCATTACACACATCACGATTTGACAAACATTCTTAATGAGTTGTGTACATGTGTATTACACAACTTTCATCCACCATACAAGGCATATTGACACCTAGAAATATTAACACTGAGTTCGCAGATATTTCCTAATAGCAGTTTCGAAAATCAGGCAGTTTTCAAAGGAAAAAACTGTTGGAGCGTGTTCTACCCAATAGATATGTAAATTACATAGATTCTCCCACTGTGAAATTACGTGTTTTGAACACGCTACATGCAGAAAAGTTTCGACAAAAATACACTACTGGGTTGTTTGCATGTGGATTACAGGACTTTCTCACTATAGAAGGCATATAGATGCTTAGAAGCATTTTTTGTGATTTCACAGGGATTTCCAAACGCCAGTTTTGAAAATGAGGCCGATTTCACAGCAAAAACCTCTTGGAGCGGGTTCTAAACAATAGATATGTAATTTACATGGATTCGCTCACCGTCAAATTCCGTCTTCCGAACACGCTACATGCATCTCGGATGCGACAAATATTCACTACAGAGTTGTTAGCAAGTGGATTACAGCACTTTCATCCTCCATACAAGGCTTGCTGACACTTTGAAGAATTTTCTCAGATTTCACACGTTAGTTTGAATGCCAGTTTTGAAAATGAGGCAGATTTGGCAGAAAAATGCTCTTGGAGCCATTTCTACCCAAAAGATAGGTAATTTCCCTACTTTCAATCACCGTGACATTCTGTGTTCTGAACACGTTACATGCACCACGGATTCAACAAACATTCTTTTATGAGTTGTGTACATGTGTTTTAACGAACTTTAATCCACCTTACAGTGCATATTTATACATAGAAATTTTATTCTGATTTAGTAGTGTTCTCCTAATGTCAGTCTCTAAAATCATGCAGTTTCCACAGAAAAATCCTCTTGGAGCGAGTTCTACCCAATAGACATGCAATTTACATAGAATCCGTCATTGTGAAATTCCGTGTTCCGAAAAAGCTACATGCATCACGGATTCAAAAAATATTCACTACAGAGTTGTTAGCATAAGGATTACCGAACTTTCATCCACCCTAAAAGCCATGTTGACAATTTGAAGCATTTTCTCACATTTCGAAAGTTTTTCCTAATGCCGGTATTGAAAAAGAGGCAGATTTGCCAGAAAACTTCTCGTGGAGCGAGTACTTCCCAATAGAAATGTAATTTACATAGTTTCCCTCACAGTGACATTCCATTTTCTTCACACGCTTCATACATCAAGGTTTCAACAAACTTTCTCGAATGAGTTGTGAACATGTAGATTACAGAACTTTCATCCACCATACATGGCATATTTACAACTAGAAACATTAACTCTGAATTTGCAGCTTTTTCCTAATGCCAGTTTGGAAAATCAGGCCGTTTTCTCAGGGAAAAACTTTTGGAGCGAATTCTAACCAATAGGTGTGTAATTTACATAGATTCCATAGCCGGGATTGTCCGTGATATGATCACACTGCATGCATAACGCTTTCTAAAAATATTCACCACAGAATAGTTTGCATGTGGCTTTAAGATCTTGCATCACAATACAAGGCATATTGACACTTTGAAGAATTTTCTCTGATTTTGCAGAGATTTTCAAACACCAGGTTCAAAAATGAGGCAGAATTCTCAGAAAAACTCTTAGAGCAAATTCTACCCGAGACAAGTATTTTACATGGATTCACTCACCGTGAAATTCTGTGTTCCGAAAACACTTCACGTATCTAGGATTCGACAAATATTAACTACAGAGTATTTAGCATGCGGATTACTGAAATTTCATCCACCATAAAAGGCATATGTACACCGAGAATCTAGTAATCTGGGTTCGCAGGATTTTCCTAACGCCAGTTTCGAAAATCAGGCCGATTTCTCAGGAAAAATCTCTTGGAGTGATTTCTAACCAAGGGAAATGTAATTTATGTAAAATCCCTGGCCGTGAAATTCCGTGTTCCGAACATGTTACATGCATAAAGGATTCGACAACTATTCACTACAAATTTCTTAGCATGTGGATTACCGAACTGTCATCACAATATATTGAATAATGATTCTTAGAAGTATTTTCTCAGATTTTGAAGTGTTTTCTAAACGCCAGGTTCAAAAATGACGAAGTTATCGCAGAAAAACTATCTCGGAGCGAGTTCTACCCAATAGAGAAGTCATTTACATAGTTTCAATCACCGTGAAATTCCACGTTCTGAATACGGTACATGCCTCACGGATTAGAAAATGATTCTTTAATATGTTGTGAAAATATGGATTCCCGAACTTTCTTGCAACATAAATGCACATTTACACCTGCAAATATTTACTCCCTTTTTGCAGCTTTTTCCAAACTTCAGATTTGATAATCATGCAATGTTCGCAGAAAAATTCTCTTCTAGCTCGTTCTACTCAATAGAATTGTAATTTACATAGTTTCATTACCGTGAAATTTCGTTTTCCAAAAGCGCTACATGAATCACGGTTTAAAAAATAATTACTACACTGTTATTAACATGTGGATTACCGGACTTTCATTCACCAGTCAAGGCATATTGACACTTAGAAGCATTTTCTCAAATTTCACAGGGTTCCCCTAATGGCAGTTTTCAAAATGAGGCACATTTCGCAGAAAAATTCTCTTCAAACGAGTTCTACCCAATAGACATGTAACTTCCATTTTTCCCTTCACTATGACATTCCATATTCTGAACACGTTTCATGCATCACGAGGTCGACAAACATTCTTTAATGAGTGTGAGCATGTGGATTACCGAACTTTCATCCACCATACAAGGCATATTTACACCTAGAAGTAGTTATTCTGATTGTGCAGGTTTTTCCTAACATCCAGTTTCGAAAATCATGAAATTTTCAGAGAAACATTCAATTCAAGCGAGTTCTATCCAGTAGAATTGTTATTTTCAGAGCTTCACTCACCGAGACATTCCGTGTTCCGAAAACGTTACATTCATCACTGCTTCAACAAACATTATTTAATGACCGTTAGCATGTTGATTACCGATATTTCAACCACAATACAAGGCATATTTACACCTAGAAACATTTACTTAGATTTCGCAGGTTTTCCTAATATCACTTACGAAAATCAGGCAGTTTTCGCAGAAAAATTCTCTTGGTGCATGTTCTATCCAATAGACATCTCATTTTTATAGATACCTACACCGTAACATTCCGTGTACCAAAAACGGTCCATGCACCACGGATTCAACAAATATCACTGCTGAGTTCTTAGCATGTGAATTACACTTCTTTAATAACCCATTGAAACACATTGTCACCTTAAAGCATTTACTCAGATTTTGCAGCGTTTTCATAACAACAGTTTCCAAACTGAGGCAGATTTTTCAGTAAAATGCTCCTGGAGCGTGTTCTAACCAAGAGATATGTAATTTACATAGTTTGCCTCACCGTGACAGTCCATGTTCCGAACGCATTACACACATCACGATTTGACAAACATTCTTAATGAGTTGTGTACATGTGTATTACACAACTTTCATCCACCATACAAGGCATATTGACACCTAGAAATATTAACACTGAGTTTGCAGATATTTCCTAATAGCAGTTTCGAAAATCAGGCAGTTTTCAAAGGAAAAAACTGTTGGAGCGTGTTCTACCCAATAGATATGTAAATTACATAGATTCTCCCACTGTGAAATTACGTGTTTTGAACACGCTACATGCAGAAAAGTTTCGACAAAAATACACTACTGGGTTGTTTGCATGTGGATTACAGGACTTTCTCACTATAGAAGGCATATAGATGCTTAGAAGCATTTTTTGTGATTTCACAGGGATTTCCAAACGCCAGTTTTGAAAATGAGGCCGATTTCACAGCAAAAACCTCTTGGAGCGGGTTCTAAACAATAGATATGTAATTTACATGGATTCGCTCACCGTCAAATTCCGTCTTCCGAACACGCTACATGCATCTCGGATGCGACAAATATTCACTACAGAGTTGTTAGCAAGTGGATTACAGCACTTTCATCCTCCATACAAGGCTTGCTGACACTTTGAAGAATTTTCTCAGATTTCACACGTTAGTTTGAATGCCAGTTTTGAAAATGAGGCAGATTTGGCAGAAAAATGCTCTTGGAGCCATTTCTACCCAAAAGATAGGTAATTTCCCTACTTTCAATCACCGTGACATTCTGTGTTCTGAACACGTTACATGCACCACGGATTCAACAAACATTCTTTTATGAGTTGTGTACATGTGTTTTTACGAACTTTAATCCACCTTACAGTGCATATTTATACATAGAAATTTTATTCTGATTTAGTAGTGTTCTCCTAATGTCAGTCTCTAAAATCATGCAGTTTCCACAGAAAAATCCTCTTGGAGCGAGTTCTACCCAATAGACATGCAATTTACATAGAATCCGTCATTGTGAAATTCCGTGTTCCGAAAAAGCTACATGCATCACGGATTCAAAAAATATTCACTACAGAGTTGTTAGCATAAGGATTACCGAACTTTCATCCACCCTAAAAGCCATGTTGACAATTTGAAGCATTTTCTCACATTTCGAAAGTTTTTCCTAATGCCGGTATTGAAAAAGAGGCAGATTTGCCAGAAAACTTCTCGTGGAGCGAGTACTTCCCAATAGAAATGTAATTTACATAGTTTCCCTCACAGTGACATTCCATTTTCTTCACACGCTTCATACATCAAGGTTTCAACAAACTTTCTCGAATGAGTTGTGAACATGTAGATTACAGAACTTTCATCCACCATACATGGCATATTTACAACTAGAAACATTAACTCTGAATTTGCAGCTTTTTCCTAATGCCAGTTTGGAAAATCAGGCCGTTTTCTCAGGGAAAAACTTTTGGAGCGAATTCTAACCAATAGGTGTGTAATTTACATAGATTCCATAGCCGGGATTGTCCGTGATATGATCACACTGCATGCATAACGCTTTCTAAAAATATTCACCACAGAATAGTTTGCATGTGGCTTTAAGATCTTGCATCACAATACAAGGCATATTGACACTTTGAAGAATTTTCTCTGATTTTGCAGAGATTTTCAAACACCAGGTTCAAAAATGAGGCAGAATTCTCAGAAAAACTCTTAGAGCAAATTCTACCCGAGACAAGTATTTTACATGGATTCACTCACCGTGAAATTCTGTGTTCCGAAAACACTTCACGTATCTAGGATTCGACAAATATTAACTACAGAGTTGTTAGCATGCGGATTACCGAAATTTCATCCACCATAAAAGGCATATGTACACCGAGAATCTAGTAATCTGGGTTCGCAGGATTTTCCTAACGCCAGTTTCGAAAATCAGGCCGATTTCTCAGGAAAAATCTCTTGGAGTGATTTCTAACCAAGGGAAATGTAATTTATGTAAAATCCCTGGCCGTGAAATTCCGTGTTCCGAACATGTTACATGCATAAAGGATTCGACAACTATTCACTACAAATTTCTTAGCATGTGGATTACCGAACTGTCATCACAATATATTGAATAATGATTCTTAGAAGTATTTTCTCAGATTTTGAAGTGTTTTCTAAACGCCAGGTTCAAAAATGACGAAGTTTTCGCAGAAAAACTCTCTCGGAGCGAGTTCTACCCAATAGAGAAGTCATTTACATAGTTTCAATCACCGTGAAATTCCACGTTCTGAATACGGTACATGCCTCACGGATTAGAAAATGATTCTTTAATATGTTGTGAAAATATGGATTCCCGAACTTTCTTGCAACATAAATGCACATTTACACCTGCAAATATTTACTCCCTTTTTGCAGCTTTTTCCAAACTTCAGATTTGATAATCATGCAATGTTCGCAGAAAAATTCTCTTCTAGCTCGTTCTACTCAATAGAATTGTAATTTACATAGTTTCATTACCGTGAAATTTCGTTTTCCAAAAGCGCTACATGAATCACGGTTTAAAAAATAATTACTACACTGTTATTAACATGTGGATTACCGGACTTTCATTCACCAGTCAAGGCATATTGACACTTAGAAGCATTTTCTCAAATTTCACAGGGTTCCCCTAATGGCAGTTTTCAAAATGAGGCACATTTCGCAGAAAAATTCTCTTCAAACGAGTTCTACCCAATAGACATGTAACTTCCATTTTTCCCTTCACTATGCCATTCCATATTCTGAACACGTTTCATGCATCACGAGTTCGACAAACATTCTTTAATGAGTGTGAGCATGTGGATTACCGAACTTTCATCCACCATACAAGGCATATTTACACCTAGAAGTAGTTATTCAGATTTTGCAGGTTTTTCCTAACATCCAGTTTCGAAAATCATGAAATTTTCAGAGAAACATTCAATTCAAGCGAGTTCTATCCAGTAGAATTGTTATTTTCAGAGCTTCACTCACCGAGACATTCCGTGTTCCGAAAACGTTACATTCATCACTGCTTCAACAAACATTATTTAATGACCGTTAGCATGTTGATTACCGATATTTCAACCACAATACAAGGCATATTTACACCTAGAAACATTTACTTAGATTTCGCAGGTTTTCCTAATATCACTTACGAAAATCAGGCAGTTTTCGCAGAAAAATTCTCTTGGTGCATGTTCTATCCAATAGACATCTCATTTTTATAGATACCTACACCGTAACATTCCGTGTACCAAAAACGGTCCATGCACCACGGATTCAACAAATATCACTGCTGAGTTCTTAGCATGTGAATTACACTTCTTTAATAACCCATTGAAACACATTGTCACCTTAAAGCATTTACTCAGATTTTGCAGCGTTTTCATAACAACAGTTTCCAAACTGAGGCAGATTTTTCAGTAAAATGCTCCTGGAGCGTGTTCTAACCAAGAGATATGTAATTTACATAGTTTGCCTCACCGTGACAGTCCATGTTCCGAACGCATTACACACATCACGATTTGACAAACATTCTTAATGAGTTGTGTACATGTGTATTACACAACTTTCATCCACCATACAAGGCATATTGACACCTAGAAATATTAACACTGAGTTCGCAGATATTTCCTAATAGCAGTTTCGAAAATCAGGCAGTTTTCAAAGAAAAAAACTGTTGGAGCGTGTTCTACCCAATAGATATGTAAATTACATAGATTCTCCCACTGTGAAATTACGTGTTTTGAACACGCTACATGCAGAAAAGTTTCGACAAAAATACACTACTGGGTTGTTTGCATGTGGATTACAGGACTTTCTCACTATAGAAGGCATATAGATGCTTAGAAGCATTTTTTGTGATTTCACAGGGATTTCCAAACGCCAGTTTTGAAAATGAGGCCGATTTCACAGCAAAAACCTCTTGGAGCGGGTTCTAAACAATAGATATGTAATTTACATGAATTCGCTCACCGTCAAATTCCGTCTTCCGAACACGCTACATGCATCTCGGATTCAAAAAATATTCACTACAGAGTTGTTAGCATAAGGATTACCGAACTTTCATCCACCGTAAAAGCCATGTTGACAATTTGAAGCATTTTCTCACATTTCGAAAGTTTTTCCTAATGCCGGTATTGAAAAAGAGGCAGATTTGCCAGAAAACTTCTCGTGGAGCGAGTACTTCCCAATAGAAATGTAATTTACATAGTTTCCCTCACAGTGACATTCCATTTTCTTCACACGCTTCATACATCAAGGTTTCAACAAACTTTCTCGAATGAGTTGTGAACATGTAGATTACAGAACTTTCATCCACCATACATGGCATATTTACAACTAGAAACATTAACTCTGAATTTGCAGCTTTTTCCTAATGCCAGTTTGGAAAATCAGGCCGTTTTCTCAGGGAAAAACTTTTGGAGTGAATTCTAACCAATAGGTGTGTAATTTACATAGATTCCATAGCCGGGATTGTCCGTGATATGATCACACTGCATGCATAACGCTTTCTAAAAATATTCACCACAGAATAGTTTGCATGTGGCTTTAAGATCTTGCATCACAATACAAGGCATATTGACACTTTGAAGAATTTTCTCTGATTTTGCAGAGATTTTCAAACACCAGGTTCAAAAATGAGGCAGAATTCTCAGAAAAACTCTTAGAGCAAATTCTACCCGAGACAAGTATTTTACATGGATTCACTCACCGTGAAATTCTGTGTTCCGAAAACACTTCACGTATCTAGGATTCGACAAATATTAACTACAGAGTATTTAGCATGCGGATTACCGAAATTTCATCCACCATAAAAGGCATATGTACACCGAGAATCTAGTAATCTGGGTTCGCAGGATTTTCCTAACGCCAGTTTCGAAAATCAGGCCGATTTCTCAGGAAAAATCTCTTGGAGTGATTTCTAACCAAGGGAAATGTAATTTATGTAAAATCCCTGGCCGTGAAATTCCGTGTTCCGAACATGTTACATGCATAAAGGATTCGACAACTATTCACTACAAATTTCTTAGCATGTGGATTACCGAACTGTCATCACAATATATTGAATAATGATTCTTAGAAGTATTTTCTCAGATTTTGAAGTGTTTTCTAAACGCCAGGTTCAAAAATGACGAAGTTTTCGCAGAAAAACTCTCTCGGAGCGAGTTCTACCCAATAGAGAAGTCATTTACATAGTTTCAATCACCGTGAAATTCCACGTTCTGAATACGGTACATGCCTCACGGATTAGAAAATGATTCTTTAATATGTTGTGAAAATATGGATTCCCGAACTTTCTTGCAACATAAATGCACATTTACACCTGCAAATATTTACTCCCTTTTTGCAGCTTTTTCCAAACTTCAGATTTGATAATCATGCAATGTTCGCAGAAAAATTCTCTTCTAGCTCGTTCTACTCAATAGAATTGTAATTTACATAGTTTCATTACCGTGAAATTTCGTTTTCCAAAAGCGCTACATGAATCACGGTTTAAAAAATAATTACTACACTGTTATTAACATGTGGATTACCGGACTTTCATTCACCAGTCAAGGCATATTGACACTTAGAAGCATTTTCTCAAATTTCACAGGGTTCCCCTAATGGCAGTTTTCAAAATGAGGCACATTTCGCAGAAAAATTCTCTTCAAACGAGTTCTACCCAATAGACATGTAACTTCCATTTTTCCCTTCACTATGACATTCCATATTCTGAACACGTTTCATGCATCACGAGGTCGACAAACATTCTTTAATGAGTGTGAGCATGTGGATTACCGAACTTTCATCCACCATACAAGGCATATTTACACCTAGAAGTAGTTATTCTGATTTTGCAGGTTTTTCCTAACATCCAGTTTCGAAAATCATGAAATTTTCAGAGAAACATTCAATTCAAGCGAGTTCTATCCAGTAGAATTGTTATTTTCAGAGCTTCACTCACCGAGACATTCCGTGTTCCGAAAACGTTACATTCATCACTGCTTCAACAAACATTATTTAATGACCGTTAGCATGTTGATTACCGATATTTCAACCACAATACAAGGCATATTTACACCTAGAAACATTTACTTAGATTTCGCAGGTTTTCCTAATATCACTTACGAAAATCAGGCAGTTTTCGCAGAAAAATTCTCTTGGTGCATGTTCTATCCAATAGACATCTCATTTTTATAGATACCTACACCGTAACATTCCGTGTACCAAAAACGGTCCATGCACCACGGATTCAACAAATATCACTGCTGAGTTCTTAGCATGTGAATTACACTTCTTTAATAACCCATTGAAACACATTGTCACCTTAAAGCATTTACTCAGATTTTGCAGCGTTTTCATAACAACAGTTTCCAAACTGAGGCAGATTTTTCAGTAAAATGCTCCTGGAGCGTGTTCTAACCAAGAGATATGTAATTTACATAGTTTGCCTCACCGTGACAGTCCATGTTCCGAACGCATTACACACATCACGATTTGACAAACATTCTTAATGAGTTGTGTACGTGTGTATTACACAACTTTCATCCACCATACAAGGCATATTGACACCTAGAAATATTAACACTGAGTTCGCAGATATTTCCTAATAGCAGTTTCGAAAATCAGGCAGTTTTCAAAGGAAAAAACTGTTGGAGCGTGTTCTACCCAATAGATATGTAAATTACATAGATTCTCCCACTGTGAAATTACGTGTTTTGAACACGCTACATGCAGAAAAGTTTCGACAAAAATACACTACTGGGTTGTTTGCATGTGGATTACAGGACTTTCTCACTATAGAAGGCATATAGATGCTTAGAAGCATTTTTTGTGATTTCACAGGGATTTCCAAACGCCAGTTTTGAAAATGAGGCCGATTTCACAGCAAAAACCTCTTGGAGCGGGTTCTAAACAATAGATATGTAATTTACATGAATTCGCTCACCGTCAAATTCCGTCTTCCGAACACGCTACATGCATCTCGGATTCAAAAAATATTCACTACAGAGTTGTTAGCATAAGGATTACCGAACTTTCATCCACCCTAAAAGCCATGTTGACAATTTGAAGCATTTTCTCACATTTCGAAAGTTTTTCCTAATGCCGGTATTGAAAAAGAGGCAGATTTGCCAGAAAACTTCTCGTGGAGCGAGTACTTCCCAATAGAAATGTAATTTACATAGTTTCCCTCACAGTGACATTCCATTTTCTTCACACGCTTCATACATCAAGGTTTCAACAAACTTTCTCGAATGAGTTGTGAACATGTAGATTACAGAACTTTCATCCACCATACATGGCATATTTACAACTAGAAACATTAACTCTGAATTTGCAGCTTTTTCCTAATGCCAGTTTGGAAAATCAGGCCGTTTTCTCAGGGAAAAACTTTTGGAGCGAATTCTAACCAATAGGTGTGTAATTTACATAGATTCCATAGCCGGGATTGTCCGTGATATGATCACACTGCATGCATAACGCTTTCTAAAAATATTCACCACAGAATAGTTTGCATGTGGCTTTAAGATCTTGCATCACAATACAAGGCATATTGACACTTTGAAGAATTTTCTCTGATTTTGCAGAGATTTTCAAACACCAGGTTCAAAAATGAGGCAGAATTCTCAGAAAAACTCTTAGAGCAAATTCTACCCGAGACAAGTATTTTACATGGATTCACTCACCGTGAAATTCTGTGTTCCGAAAACACTTCACGTATCTAGGATTCGACAAATATTAACTACAGAGTTGTTAGCATGCGGATTACCGAAATTTCATCCACCATAAAAGGCATATGTACACCGAGAATCTAGTAATCTGGGTTCGCAGGATTTTCCTAACGCCAGTTTCGAAAATCAGGCCGATTTCTCAGGAAAAATCTCTTGGAGTGATTTCTAACCAAGGGAAATGTAATTTATGTAAAATCCCTGGCCGTGAAATTCCGTGTTCCGAACATGTTACATGCATAAAGGATTCGACAACTATTCACTACAAATTTCTTAGCATGTGGATTACCGAACTGTCATCACAATATATTGAATAATGATTCTTAGAAGTATTTTCTCAGATTTTGAAGTGTTTTCTAAACGCCAGGTTCAAAAATGACGAAGTTTTCGCAGAAAAACTCTCTCGGAGCGAGTTCTACCCAATAGAGAAGTCATTTACATAGTTTCAATCACCGTGAAATTCCACGTTCTGAATACGGTACATGCCTCACGGATTAGAAAATGATTCTTTAATATGTTGTGAAAATATGGATTCCCGAACTTTCTTGCAACATAAATGCACATTTACACCTGCAAATATTTACTCCCTTTTTGCAGCTTTTTCCAAACTTCAGATTTGATAATCATGCAATGTTCGCAGAAAAATTCTCTTCTAGCTCGTTCTACTCAATAGAATTGTAATTTACATAGTTTCATTACCGTGAAATTTCGTTTTCCAAAAGCGCTACATGAATCACGGTTTAAAAAATAATTACTACACTGTTATTAACATGTGGATTACCGGACTTTCATTCACCAGTCAAGGCATATTGACACTTAGAAGCATTTTCTCAAATTTCACAGGGTTCCCCTAATGGCAGTTTTCAAAATGAGGCACATTTCGCAGAAAAATTCTCTTCAAACGAGTTCTACCCAATAGACATGTAACTTCCATTTTTCCCTTCACTATGACATTCCATATTCTGAACACGTTTCATGCATCACGAGGTCGACAAACATTCTTTAATGAGTGTGAGCATGTGGATTACCGAACTTTCATCCACCATACAAGGCATATTTACACCTAGAAGTAGTTATTCTGATTTTGCAGGTTTTTCCTAACATCCAGTTTCGAAAATCATGAAATTTTCAGAGAAACATTCAATTCAAGCGAGTTCTATCCAGTAGAATTGTTATTTTCAGAGCTTCACTCACCGAGACATTCCGTGTTCCGAAAACGTTACATTCATCACTGCTTCAACAAACATTATTTAATGACCGTTAGCATGTTGATTACTGATATTTCAACCACAATACAAGGCATATTTACACCTAGAAACATTTACTTAGATTTCGCAGGTTTTCCTAATATCACTTACGAAAATCAGGCAGTTTTCGCAGAAAAATTCTCTTGGTGCATGTTCTATCCAATAGACATCTCATTTTTATAGATACCTACACCGTAACATTCCGTGTACCAAAAACGGTCCATGCACCACGGATTCAACAAATATCACTGCTGAGTTCTTAGCATGTGAATTACACTTCTTTAATAACCCATTGAAACACATTGTCACCTTAAAGCATTTACTCAGATTTTGCAGCGTTTTCATAACAACAGTTTCCAAACTGAGGCAGATTTTTCAGTAAAATGCTCCTGGAGCGTGTTCTAACCAAGAGATATGTAATTTACATAGTTTGCCTCACCGTGACAGTCCATGTTCCGAACGCATTACACACATCACGATTTGACAAACATTCTTAATGAGTTGTGTACATGTGTATTACACAACTTTCATCCACCATACAAGGCATATTGACACCTAGAAATATTAACACTGAGTTCGCAGATATTTCCTAATAGCAGTTTCGAAAATCAGGCAGTTTTCAAAGGAAAAAACTGTTGGAGCGTGTTCTACCCAATAGATATGTAAATTACATAGATTCTCCCACTGTGAAATTACGTGTTTTGAACACGCTACATGCAGAAAAGTTTCGACAAAAATACACTACTGGGTTGTTTGCATGTGGATTACAGGACTTTCTCACTATAGAAGGCATATAGATGCTTAGAAGCATTTTTTGTGATTTCACAGGGATTTCCAAACGCCAGTTTTGAAAATGAGGCCGATTTCACAGCAAAAACCTCTTGGAGCGGGTTCTAAACAATAGATATGTAATTTACATGAATTCGCTCACCGTCAAATTCCGTCTTCCGAACACGCTACATGCATCTCGGATTCAAAAAATATTCACTACAGAGTTGTTAGCATAAGGATTACCGAACTTTCATCCACCCTAAAAGCCATGTTGACAATTTGAAGCATTTTCTCACATTTCGAAAGTTTTTCCTAATGCCGGTATTGAAAAGGAGGCAGATTTGCCAGAAAACTTCTCGTGGAGCGAGTACTTCCCAATAGAAATGTAATTTACATAGTTTCCCTCACAGTGACATTCCATTTTCTTCACACGCTTCATACATCAAGGTTTCAACAAACTTTCTCGAATGAGTTGTGAACATGTAGATTACAGAACTTTCATCCACCATACATGGCATATTTACAACTAGAAACATTAACTCTGAATTTGCAGCTTTTTCCTAATGCCAGTTTGGAAAATCAGGCCGTTTTCTCAGGGAAAAACTTTTGGAGCGAATTCTAACCAATAGGTGTGTAATTTACATAGATTCCATAGCCGGGATTGTCCGTGATATGATCACACTGCATGCATAACGCTTTCTAAAAATATTCACCACAGAATAGTTTGCATGTGGCTTTAAGATCTTGCATCACAATACAAGGCATATTGACACTTTGAAGAATTTTCTCTGATTTTGCAGAGATTTTCAAACACCAGGTTCAAAAATGAGGCAGAATTCTCAGAAAAACTCTTAGAGCAAATTCTACCCGAGACAAGTATTTTACATGGATTCACTCACCGTGAAATTCTGTGTTCCGAAAACACTTCACGTATCTAGGATTCGACAAATATTAACTACAGAGTATTTAGCATGCGGATTACCGAAATTTCATCCACCATAAAAGGCATATGTACACCGAGAATCTAGTAATCTGGGTTCGCAGGATTTTCCTAACGCCAGTTTCGAAAATCAGGCCGATTTCTCAGGAAAAATCTCTTGGAGTGATTTCTAACCAAGGGAAATGTAATTTATGTAAAATCCCTGGCCGTGAAATTCCGTGTTCCGAACATGTTACATGCATAAAGGATTCGACAACTATTCACTACAAATTTCTTAGCATGTGGATTACCGAACTGTCATCACAATATATTGAATAATGATTCTTAGAAGTATTTTCTCAGATTTTGAAGTGTTTTCTAAACGCCAGGTTCAAAAATGACGAAGTTATCGCAGAAAAACTATCTCGGAGCGAGTTCTTCCCAATAGAGAAGTCATTTACATAGTTTCAATCACCGTGAAATTCCACGTTCTGAATACGGTACATGCCTCACGGATTAGAAAATGATTCTTTAATATGTTGTGAAAATATGGATTCCCGAACTTTCTTGCAACATAAATGCACATTTACACCTGCAAATATTTACTCCCTTTTTGCAGCTTTTTCCAAACTTCAGATTTGATAATCATGCAATGTTCGCAGAAAAATTCTCTTCTAGCTCGTTCTACTCAATAGAATTGTAATTTACATAGTTTCATTACCGTGAAATTTCGTTTTCCAAAAGCGCTACATGAATCACGGTTTAAAAAATAATTACTACACTGTTATTAACATGTGGATTACTGGACTTTCATTCACCAGTCAAGGCATATTGACACTTAGAAGCATTTTCTCAAATTTCACAGGGTTCCCCTAATGGCAGTTTTCAAAATGAGGCACATTTCGCAGAAAAATTCTCTTCAAACGAGTTCTACCCAATAGACATGTAACTTCCATTTTTCCCTTCACTATGACATTCCATATTCTGAACACGTTTCATGCATCACGAGGTCGACAAACATTCTTTAATGAGTGTGAGCATGTGGATTACCGAACTTTCATCCACCATACAAGGCATATTTACACCTAGAAGTAGTTATTCTGATTTTGCAGGTTTTTCCTAACATCCAGTTTCGAAAATCATGAAATTTTCAGAGAAACATTCAATTCAAGCGAGTTCTATCCAGTAGAATTGTTATTTTCAGAGCTTCACTCACCGAGACATTCCGTGTTCCGAAAACGTTACATTCATCACTGCTTCAACAAACATTATTTAATGACCGTTAGCATGTTGATTACTGATATTTCAACCACAATACAAGGCATATTTACACCTAGAAACATTTACTTAGATTTCGCAGGTTTTCCTAATATCACTTACGAAAATCAGGCAGTTTTCGCAGAAAAATTCTCTTGGTGCATGTTCTATCCAATAGACATCTCATTTTTATAGATACCTACACCGTAACATTCCGTGTACCAAAAACGGTCCATGCACCACGGATTCAACAAATATCACTGCTGAGTTCTTAGCATGTGAATTACACTTCTTTAATAACCCATTGAAACACATTGTCACCTTAAAGCATTTACTCAGATTTTGCAGCGTTTTCATAACAACAGTTTCCAAACTGAGGCAGATTTTTCAGTAAAATGCTCCTGGAGCGTGTTCTAACCAAGAGATATGTAATTTACATAGTTTGCCTCACCGTGACAGTCCATGTTCCGAACGCATTACACACATCACGATTTGACAAACATTCTTAATGAGTTGTGTACATGTGTATTACACAACTTTCATCCACCATACAAGGCATATTGACACCTAGAAATATTAACACTGAGTTCGCAGATATTTCCTAATAGCAGTTTCGAAAATCAGGCAGTTTTCAAAGGAAAAAACTGTTGGAGCGTGTTCTACCCAATAGATATGTAAATTACATAGATTCTCCCACTGTGAAATTACGTGTTTTGAACACGCTACATGCAGAAAAGTTTCGACAAAAATACACTACTGGGTTGTTTGCATGTGGATTACAGGACTTTCTCACTATAGAAGGCATATAGATGCTTAGAAGCATTTTTTGTGATTTCACAGGGATTTCCAAACGCCAGTTTTGAAAATGAGGCCGATTTCACAGCAAAAACCTCTTGGAGCGGGTTCTAAACAATAGATATGTAATTTACATGAATTCGCTCACCGTCAAATTCCGTCTTCCGAACACGCTACATGCATCTCGGATTCAAAAAATATTCACTACAGAGTTGTTAGCATAAGGATTACCGAACTTTCATCCACCCTAAAAGCCATGTTGACAATTTGAAGCATTTTCTCACATTTCGAAAGTTTTTCCTAATGCCGGTATTGAAAAGGAGGCAGATTTGCCAGAAAACTTCTCGTGGAGCGAGTACTTCCCAATAGAAATGTAATTTACATAGTTTCCCTCACAGTGACATTCCATTTTCTTCACACGCTTCATACATCAAGGTTTCAACAAACTTTCTCGAATGAGTTGTGAACATGTAGATTACAGAACTTTCATCCACCATACATGGCATATTTACAACTAGAAACATTAACTCTGAATTTGCAGCTTTTTCCTAATGCCAGTTTGGAAAATCAGGCCGTTTTCTCAGGGAAAAACTTTTGGAGCGAATTCTAACCAATAGGTGTGTAATTTACATAGATTCCATAGCCGGGATTGTCCGTGATATGATCACACTGCATGCATAACGCTTTCTAAAAATATTCACCACAGAATAGTTTGCATGTGGCTTTAAGATCTTGCATCACAATACAAGGCATATTGACACTTTGAAGAATTTTCTCTGATTTTGCAGAGATTTTCAAACGCCAGGTTCAAAAATGAGGCAGAATTCTCAGAAAAACTCTTAGAGCAAATTCTACCCGAGACAAGTATTTTACATGGATTCACTCACCGTGAAATTCTGTGTTCCGAAAACACTTCACGTATCTAGGATTCGACAAATATTAACTACAGAGTATTTAGCATGCGGATTACCGAAATTTCATCCACCATAAAAGGCATATGTACACCGAGAATCTAGTAATCTGGGTTCGCAGGATTTTCCTAACGCCAGTTTCGAAAATCAGGCCGATTTCTCAGGAAAAATCTCTTGGAGTGATTTCTAACCAAGGGAAATGTAATTTATGTAAAATCCCTGGCCGTGAAATTCCGTGTTCCGAACATGTTACATGCATAAAGGATTCGACAACTATTCACTACAAATTTCTTAGCATGTGGATTACCGAACTGTCATCACAATATATTGAATAATGATTCTTAGAAGTATTTTCTCAGATTTTGAAGTGTTTTCTAAACGCCAGGTTCAAAAATGACGAAGTTATCGCAGAAAAACTATCTCGGAGCGAGTTCTTCCCAATAGAGAAGTCATTTACATAGTTTCAATCACCGTGAAATTCCACGTTCTGAATACGGTACATGCCTCACGGATTAGAAAATGATTCTTTAATATGTTGTGAAAATATGGATTCCCGAACTTTCTTGCAACATAAATGCACATTTACACCTGCAAATATTTACTCCCTTTTTGCAGCTTTTTCCAAACTTCAGATTTGATAATCATGCAATGTTCGCAGAAAAATTCTCTTCTAGCTCGTTCTACTCAATAGAATTGTAATTTACATAGTTTCATTACCGTGAAATTTCGTTTTCCAAAAGCGCTACATGAATCACGGTTTAAAAAATAATTACTACACTGTTATTAACATGTGGATTACCGGACTTTCATTCACCAGTCAAGGCATATTGACACTTAGAAGCATTTTCTCAAATTTCACAGGGTTCCCCTAATGGCAGTTTTCAAAATGAGGCACATTTCGCAGAAAAATTCTCTTCAAACGAGTTCTACCCAATAGACATGTAACTTCCATTTTTCCCTTCACTATGACATTCCATATTCTGAACACGTTTCATGCATCACGAGGTCGACAAACATTCTTTAATGAGTGTGAGCATGTGGATTACCGAACTTTCATCCACCATACAAGGCATATTTACACCTAGAAGTAGTTATTCTGATTTTGCAGGTTTTTCCTAACATCCAGTTTCGAAAATCATGAAATTTTCAGAGAAACATTCAATTCAAGCGAGTTCTATCCAGTAGAATTGTTATTTTCAGAGCTTCACTCACCGAGACATTCCGTGTTCCGAAAATGTTACATTCATCACTGCTTCAACAAACATTATTTAATGACCGTTAGCATGTTGATTACTGATATTTCAACCACAATACAAGGCATATTTACACCTAGAAACATTTACTTAGATTTCGCAGGTTTTCCTAATATCACTTACGAAAATCAGGCAGTTTTCGCAGAAAAATTCTCTTGGTGCATGTTCTATCCAATAGACATCTCATTTTTATAGATACCTACACCGTAACATTCCGTGTACCAAAAACGGTCCATGCACCACGGATTCAACAAATATCACTGCTGAGTTCTTAGCATGTGAATTACACTTCTTTAATAACCCATTGAAACACATTGTCACCTTAAAGCATTTACTCAGATTTTGCAGCGTTTTCATAACAACAGTTTCCAAACTGAGGCAGATTTTTCAGTAAAATGCTCCTGGAGCGTGTTCTAACCAAGAGATATGTAATTTACATAGTTTGCCTCACCGTGACAGTCCATGTTCCGAACGCATTACACACATCACGATTTGACAAACATTCTTAATGAGTTGTGTACATGTGTATTACACAACTTTCATCCACCATACAAGGCATATTGACACCTAGAAATATTAACACTGAGTTCGCAGATATTTCCTAATAGCAGTTTCGAAAATCAGGCAGTTTTCAAAGGAAAAAACTGTTGGAGCGTGTTCTACCCAATAGATATGTAAATTACATAGATTCTCCCACTGTGAAATTACGTGTTTTGAACACGCTACATGCAGAAAAGTTTCGACAAAAATACACTACTGGGTTGTTTGCATGTGGATTACAGGACTTTCTCACTATAGAAGGCATATAGATGCTTAGAAGCATTTTTTGTGATTTCACAGGGATTTCCAAACGCCAGTTTTGAAAATGAGGCCGATTTCACAGCAAAAACCTCTTGGAGCGGGTTCTAAACAATAGATATGTAATTTACATGGATTCGCTCACCGTCAAATTCCGTCTTCCGAACACGCTACATGCATCTCGGGTGCGACAAATATTCACTACAGAGTTGTTAGCAAGTGGATTACAGCACTTTCATCCACCATACAAGGCTTGCTGACACTTTGAAGAATTTTCTCAGATTTCACACGTTAGTTTGAATGCCAGTTTTGAAAATGAGGCAGATTTGGCAGAAAAATGCTCTTGGAGCCATTTCTACCCAAAAGATAGGTAATTTCCCTACTTTCAATCACCGTGACATTCTGTGTTCTGAACACGTTACATGCACCACGGATTCAACAAACATTCTTTTATGAGTTGTGTACATGTGTTTTAACGAACTTTAATCCACCTTACAGTGCATATTTATACATAGAAATTTTATTCTGATTTAGTAGTGTTCTCCTAATGTCAGTCTCTAAAATCATGCAGTTTCCACAGAAAAATCCTCTTGGAGCGAGTTCTACCCAATAGACATGCAATTTACATAGAATCCGTCATTGTGAAATTCCGTGTTCCGAAAAAGCTACATGCATCACGGATTCAAAAAATATTCACTACAGAGTTGTTAGCATAAGGATTACCGAACTTTCATCCACCCTAAAAGCCATGTTGACAATTTGAAGCATTTTCTCACATTTCGAAAGTTTTTCCTAATGCCGGTATTGAAAAGGAGGCAGATTTGCCAGAAAACTTCTCGTGGAGCGAGTACTTCCCAATAGAAATGTAATTTACATAGTTTCCCTCACAGTGACATTCCATTTTCTTCACACGCTTCATACATCAAGGTTTCAACAAACTTTCTCGAATGAGTTGTGAACATGTAGATTACAGAACTTTCATCCACCATACATGGCATATTTACAACTAGAAACATTAACTCTGAATTTGCAGCTTTTTCCTAATGCCAGTTTGGAAAATCAGGCCGTTTTCTCAGGGAAAAACTTTTGGAGCGAATTCTAACCAATAGGTGTGTAATTTACATAGATTCCATAGCCGGGATTGTCCGTGATATGATCACACTGCATGCATAACGCTTTCTAAAAATATTCACCACAGAATAGTTTGCATGTGGCTTTAAGATCTTGCATCACAATACAAGGCATATTGACACTTTGAAGAATTTTCTCTGATTTTGCAGAGATTTTCAAACACCAGGTTCAAAAATGAGACAGAATTCTCAGAAAAACTCTTAGAGCAAATTCTACCCGAGACAAGTATTTTACATGGATTCACTCACCGTGAAATTCTGTGTTCCGAAAACACTTCACGTATCTAGGATTCGACAAATATTAACTACAGAGTATTTAGCATGCGGATTACCGAAATTTCATCCACCATAAAAGGCATATGTACACCGAGAATCTAGTAATCTGGGTTCGCAGGATTTTCCTAACGCCAGTTTCGAAAATCAGGCCGATTTCTCAGGAAAAATCTCTTGGAGTGATTTCTAACCAAGGGAAATGTAATTTATGTAAAATCCCTGGCCGTGAAATTCCGTGTTCCGAACATGTTACATGCATAAAGGATTCGACAACTATTCACTACAAATTTCTTAGCATGTGGATTACCGAACTGTCATCACAATATATTGAATAATGATTCTTAGAAGTATTTTCTCAGATTTTGAAGTGTTTTCTAAACGCCAGGTTCAAAAATGACGAAGTTTTCGCAGAAAAACTCTCTCGGAGCGAGTTCTACCCAATAGAGAAGTCATTTACATAGTTTCAATCACCGTGAAATTCCACGTTCTGAATACGGTACATGCCTCACGGATTAGAAAATGATTCTTTAATATGTTGTGAAAATATGGATTCCCGAACTTTCTTGCAACATAAATGCACATTTACACCTGCAAATATTTACTCCCTTTTTGCAGCTTTTTCCAAACTTCAGATTTGATAATCATGCAATGTTCGCAGAAAAATTCTCTTCTAGCTCGTTCTACTCAATAGAATTGTAATTTACATAGTTTCATTACCGTGAAATTTCGTTTTCCAAAATCGCTACATGAATCACGGTTTAAAAAATAATTACTACACTGTTATTAACATGTGGATTACCGGACTTTCATTCACCAGTCAAGGCATATTGACACTTAGAAGCATTTTCTCAAATTTCACAGGGTTCCCCTAATGGCAGTTTTCAAAATGAGGCACATTTCGCAGAAAAATTCTCTTCAAACGAGTTCTACCCAATAGACATGTAACTTCCATTTTTCCCTTCACTATGACATTCCATATTCTGAACACGTTTCATGCATCACGAGGTCGACAAACATTCTTTAATGAGTGTGAGCATGTGGATTACCGAACTTTCATCCACCATACAAGGCATATTTACACCTAGAAGTAGTTATTCTGATTTTGCAGGTTTTTCCTAACATCCAGTTTCGAAAATCATGAAATTTTCAGAGAAACATTCAATTCAAGCGAGTTCTATCCAGTAGAATTGTTATTTTCAGAGCTTCACTCACCGAGACATTCCGTGTTCCGAAAACGTTACATTCATCACGGCTTCAACAAACATTATTTAATGACCGTTAGCATGTTGATTACCGATATTTCAACCACAATACAAGGCATATTTACACCTAGAAACATTTACTTAGATTTCGCAGGTTTTCCTAATATCACTTACGAAAATCAGGCAGTTTTCGCAGAAAAATTCTCTTGGTGCATGTTCTATCCAATAGACATCTCATTTTTATAGATACCTACACCGTAACATTCCGTGTACCAAAAACGGTCCATGCACCACGGATTCAACAAATATCACTGCTGAGTTCTTAGCATGTGAATTACACTTCTTTAATAACCCATTGAAACACATTGTCACCTTAAAGCATTTACTCAGATTTTGCAGCGTTTTCATAACAACAGTTTCCAAACTGAGGCAGATTTTTCAGTAAAATGCTCCTGGAGCGTGTTCTAACCAAGAGATATGTAATTTACATAGTTTGCCTCACCGTGACAGTCCATGTTCCGAACGCATTACACACATCACGATTTGACAAACATTCTTAATGAGTTGTGTACATGTGTATTACACAACTTTCATCCACCATACAAGGCATATTGACACCTAGAAATATTAACACTGAGTTCGCAGATATTTCCTAATAGCAGTTTCAAAAATCAGGCAGTTTTCAAAGGAAAAAACTGTTGGAGCGTGTTCTACCCAATAGATATGTAAATTACATAGATTCTCCCACTGTGAAATTACGTGTTTTGAACACGCTACATGCAGAAAAGTTTCGACAAAAATACACTACTGGGTTGTTTGCATGTGGATTACAGGACTTTCTCACTATAGAAGGCATATAGATGCTTAGAAGCATTTTTTGTGATTTCACAGGGATTTCCAAACGCCAGTTTTGAAAATGAGGCCGATTTCACAGCAAAAACCTCTTGGAGCGGGTTCTAAACAATAGATATGTAATTTACATGGATTCGCTCACCGTCAAATTCCGTCTTCCGAACACGCTACATGCATCTCGGGTGCGACAAATATTCACTACAGAGTTGTTAGCAAGTGGATTACAGCACTTTCATCCACCATACAAGGCTTGCTGACACTTTGAAGAATTTTCTCAGATTTCACACGTTAGTTTGAATGCCAGTTTTGAAAATGAGGCAGATTTGGCAGAAAAATGCTCTTGGAGCCATTTCTACCCAAAAGATAGGTAATTTCCCTACTTTCAATCACCGTGACATTCTGTGTTCTGAACACGTTACATGCACCACGGATTCAACAAACATTCTTTTATGAGTTGTGTACATGTGTTTTAACGAACTTTAATCCACCTTACAGTGCATATTTATACATAGAAATTTTATTCTGATTTAGTAGTGTTCTCCTAATGTCAGTCTCTAAAATCATGCAGTTTCCACAGAAAAATCCTCTTGGAGCGAGTTCTACCCAATAGACATGCAATTTACATAGAATCCGTCATTGTGAAATTCCGTGTTCCGAAAAAGCTACATGCATCACGGATTCAAAAAATATTCACTACAGAGTTGTTAGCATAAGGATTACCGAACTTTCATCCACCCTAAAAGCCATGTTGACAATTTGAAGCATTTTCTCACATTTCGAAAGTTTTTCCTAATGCCGGTATTGAAAAGGAGGCAGATTTGCCAGAAAACTTCTCGTGGAGCGAGTACTTCCCAATAGAAATGTAATTTACATAGTTTCCCTCACAGTGACATTCCATTTTCTTCACACGCTTCATACATCAAGGTTTCAACAAACTTTCTCGAATGAGTTGTGAACATGTAGATTACAGAACTTTCATCCACCATACATGGCATATTTACAACTAGAAACATTAACTCTGAATTTGCAGCTTTTTCCTAATGCCAGTTTGGAAAATCAGGCCGTTTTCTCAGGGAAAAACTTTTGGAGCGAATTCTAACCAATAGGTGTGTAATTTACATAGATTCCATAGCCGGGATTGTCCGTGATATGATCACACTGCATGCATAACGCTTTCTAAAAATATTCACCACAGAATAGTTTGCATGTGGCTTTAAGATCTTGCATCACAATACAAGGCATATTGACACTTTGAAGAATTTTCTCTGATTTTGCAGAGATTTTCAAACGCCAGGTTCAAAAATGAGGCAGAATTCTCAGAAAAACTCTTAGAGCAAATTCTACCCGAGACAAGTATTTTACATGGATTCACTCACCGTGAAATTCTGTGTTCCGAAAACACTTCACGTATCTAGGATTCGACAAATATTAACTACAGAGTATTTAGCATGCGGATTACCGAAATTTCATCCACCATAAAAGGCATATGTACACCGAGAATCTAGTAATCTGGGTTCGCAGGATTTTCCTAACGCCAGTTTCGAAAATCAGGCCGATTTCTCAGGAAAAATCTCTTGGAGTGATTTCTAACCAAGGGAAATGTAATTTATGTAAAATCCCTGGCCGTGAAATTCCGTGTTCCGAACATGTTACATGCATAAAGGATTCGACAACTATTCACTACAAATTTCTTAGCATGTGGATTACCGAACTGTCATCACAATATATTGAATAATGATTCTTAGAAGTATTTTCTCAGATTTTGAAGTGTTTTCTAAACGCCAGGTTCAAAAATGACGAAGTTATCGCAGAAAAACTATCTCGGAGCGAGTTCTACCCAATAGAGAAGTCATTTACATAGTTTCAATCACCGTGAAATTCCACGTTCTGAATACGGTACATGCCTCACGGATTAGAAAATGATTCTTTAATATGTTGTGAAAATATGGATTCCCGAACTTTCTTGCAACATAAATGCACATTTACACCTGCAAATATTTACTCCCTTTTTGCAGCTTTTTCCAAACTTCAGATTTGATAATCATGCAATGTTCGCAGAAAAATTCTCTTCTAGCTCGTTCTACTCAATAGAATTGTAATTTACATAGTTTCATTACCGTGAAATTTCGTTTTCCAAAAGCGCTACATGAATCACGGTTTAAAAAATAATTACTACACTGTTATTAACATGTGGATTACCGGACTTTCATTCACCAGTCAAGGCATATTGACACTTAGAAGCATTTTCTCAAATTTCACAGGGTTCCCCTAATGGCAGTTTTCAAAATGAGGCACATTTCGCAGAAAAATTCTCTTCAAACGAGTTCTACCCAATAGACATGTAACTTCCATTTTTCCCTTCACTATGACATTCCATATTCTGAACACGTTTCATGCATCACGAGGTCGACAAACATTCTTTAATGAGTGTGAGCATGTGGATTACCGAACTTTCATCCACCATACAAGGCATATTTACACCTAGAAGTAGTTATTCTGATTTTGCAGGTTTTTCCTAACATCCAGTTTCGAAAATCATGAAATTTTCAGAGAAACATTCAATTCAAGCGAGTTCTATCCAGTAGAATTGTTATTTTCAGAGCTTCACTCACCGAGACATTCCGTGTTCCGAAAACGTTACATTCATCACTGCTTCAACAAACATTATTTAATGACCGTTAGCATGTTGATTACCGATATTTCAACCACAATACAAGGCATATTTACACCTAGAAACATTTACTTAGATTTCGCAGGTTTTCCTAATATCACTTACGAAAATCAGGCAGTTTTCGCAGAAAAATTCTCTTGGTGCATGTTCTATCCAATAGACATCTCATTTTTATAGATACCTACACCGTAACATTCCGTGTACCAAAAACGGTCCATGCACCACGGATTCAACAAATATCACTGCTGAGTTCTTAGCATGTGAATTACACTTCTTTAATAACCCATTGAAACACATTGTCACCTTAAAGCATTTACTCAGATTTTGCAGCGTTTTCATAACAACAGTTTCCAAACTGAGGCAGATTTTTCAGTAAAATGCTCCTGGAGCGTGTTCTAACCAAGAGATATGTAATTTACATAGTTTGCCTCACCGTGACAGTCCATGTTCCGAACGCATTACACACATCACGATTTGACAAACATTCTTAATGAGTTGTGTACATGTGTATTACACAACTTTCATCCACCATACAAGGCATATTGACACCTAGAAATATTAACACTGAGTTCGCAGATATTTCCTAAAAGCAGTTTCGAAAATCAGGCAGTTTTCAAAGGAAAAAACTGTTGGAGCGTGTTCTACCCAATAGATATGTAAATTACATAGATTCTCCCACTGTGAAATTACGTGTTTTGAACACGCTACATGCAGAAAAGTTTCGACAAAAATACACTACTGGGTTGTTTGCATGTGGATTACAGGACTTTCTCACTATAGAAGGCATATAGATGCTTAGAAGCATTTTTTGTGATTTCACAGGGATTTCCAAACGCCAGTTTTGAAAATGAGGCCGATTTCACAGCAAAAACCTCTTGGAGCGGGTTCTAAACAATAGATATGTAATTTACATGGATTCGCTCACCGTCAAATTCCGTCTTCCGAACACGCTACATGCATCTCGGGTGCGACAAATATTCACTACAGAGTTGTTAGCAAGTGGATTACAGCACTTTCATCCACCATACAAGGCTTGCTGACACTTTGAAGAATTTTCTCAGATTTCACACGTTAGTTTGAATGCCAGTTTTGAAAATGAGGCAGATTTGGCAGAAAAATGCTCTTGGAGCCATTTCTACCCAAAAGATAGGTAATTTCCCTACTTTCAATCACCGTGACATTCTGTGTTCTGAACACGTTACATGCACCACGGATTCAACAAACATTCTTTTATGAGTTGTGTACATGTGTTTTAACGAACTTTAATCCACCTTACAGTGCATATTTATACATAGAAATTTTATTCTGATTTAGTAGTGTTCTCCTAATGTCAGTCTCTAAAATCATGCAGTTTCCACAGAAAAATCCTCTTGGAGCGAGTTCTACCCAATAGACATGCAATTTACATAGAATCCGTCATTGTGAAATTCCGTGTTCCGAAAAAGCTACATGCATCACGGATTCAAAAAATATTCACTACAGAGTTGTTAGCATAAGGATTACCGAACTTTCATCCACCCTAAAAGCCATGTTGACAATTTGAAGCATTTTCTCACATTTCGAAAGTTTTTCCTAATGCCGGTATTGAAAAGGAGGCAGATTTGCCAGAAAACTTCTCGTGGAGCGAGTACTTCCCAATAGAAATGTAATTTACATAGTTTCCCTCACAGTGACATTCCATTTTCTTCACACGCTTCATACATCAAGGTTTCAACAAACTTTCTCGAATGAGTTGTGAACATGTAGATTACAGAACTTTCATCCACCATACATGGCATATTTACAACTAGAAACATTAACTCTGAATTTGCAGCTTTTTCCTAATGCCAGTTTGGAAAATCAGGCCGTTTTCTCAGGGAAAAACTTTTGGAGCGAATTCTAACCAATAGGTGTGTAATTTACATAGATTCCATAGCCGGGATTGTCCGTGATATGATCACACTGCATGCATAACGCTTTCTAAAAATATTCACCACAGAATAGTTTGCATGTGGCTTTAAGATCTTGCATCACAATACAAGGCATATTGACACTTTGAAGAATTTTCTCTGATTTTGCAGAGATTTTCAAACACCAGGTTCAAAAATGAGGCAGAATTCTCAGAAAAACTCTTAGAGCAAATTCTACCCGAGACAAGTATTTTACATGGATTCACTCACCGTGAAATTCTGTGTTCCGAAAACACTTCACGTATCTAGGATTCGACAAATATTAACTACAGAGTATTTAGCATGCGGATTACCGAAATTTCATCCACCATAAAAGGCATATGTACACCGAGAATCTAGTAATCTGGGTTCGCAGGATTTTCCTAACGCCAGTTTCAAAAATCAGGCCGATTTCTCAGGAAAAATCTCTTGGAGTGATTTCTAACCAAGGGAAATGTAATTTATGTAAAATCCCTGGCCGTGAAATTCCGTGTTCCGAACATGTTACATGCATAAAGGATTCGACAACTATTCACTACAAATTTCTTAGCATGTGGATTACCGAACTGTCATCACAATATATTGAATAATGATTCTTAGAAGTATTTTCTCAGATTTTGAAGTGTTTTCTAAACGCCAGGTTCAAAAATGACGAAGTTTTCGCAGAAAAACTCTCTCGGAGCGAGTTCTACCCAATAGAGAAGTCATTTACATAGTTTCAATCACCGTGAAATTCCACGTTCTGAATACGGTACATGCCTCACGGATTAGAAAAAGATTCTTTAATATGTTGTGAAAATATGGATTCCCGAACTTTCTTGCAACATAAATGCACATTTACACCTGCAAATATTTACTCCCTTTTTGCAGCTTTTTCCAAACTTCAGATTTGATAATCATGCAATGTTCGCAGAAAAATTCTCTTCTAGCTCGTTCTACTCAATAGAATTGTAATTTACATAGTTTCATTACCGTGAAATTTCGTTTTCCAAAAGCGCTACATGAATCACGGTTTAAAAAATAATTACTACACTGTTATTAACATGTGGATTACCGGACTTTCATTCACCAGTCAAGGCATATTGACACTTAGAAGCATTTTCTCAAATTTCACAGGGTTCCCCTAATGGCAGTTTTCAAAATGAGGCACATTTCGCAGAAAAATTCTCTTCAAACGAGTTCTACCCAATAGACATGTAACTTCCATTTTTCCCTTCACTATGACATTCCATATTCTGAACACGTTTCATGCATCACGAGGTCGACAAACATTCTTTAATGAGTGTGAGCATGTGGATTACCGAACTTTCATCCACCATACAAGGCATATTTACACCTAGAAGTAGTTATTCTGATTTTGCAGGTTTTTCCTAACATCCAGTTTCGAAAATCATGAAATTTTCAGAGAAACATTCAATTCAAGCGAGTTCTATCCAGTAGAATTGTTATTTTCAGAGCTTCACTCACCGAGACATTCCGTGTTCCGAAAACGTTACATTCATCACTGCTTCAACAAACATTATTTAATGACCGTTAGCATGTTGATTACCGATATTTCAACCACAATACAAGGCATATTTACACCTAGAAACATTTACTTAGATTTCGCAGGTTTTCCTAATATCACTTACGAAAATCAGGCAGTTTTCGCAGAAAAATTCTCTTGGTGCATGTTCTATCCAATAGACATCTCATTTTTATAGATACCTACACCGTAACATTCCGTGTACCAAAAACGGTCCATGCACCACGGATTCAACAAATATCACTGCTGAGTTCTTAGCATGTGAATTACACTTCTTTAATAACCCATTGAAACACATTGTCACCTTAAAGCATTTACTCAGATTTTGCAGCGTTTTCATAACAACAGTTTCCAAACTGAGGCAGATTTTTCAGTAAAATGCTCCTGGAGCGTGTTCTAACCAAGAGATATGTAATTTACATAGTTTGCCTCACCGTGACAGTCCATGTTCCGAACGCATTACACACATCACGATTTGACAAACATTCTTAATGAGTTGTGTACATGTGTATTACACAACTTTCATCCACCATACAAGGCATATTGACACCTAGAAATTTTAACACTGAGTTCGCAGATATTTCCTAATAGCAGTTTCGAAAATCAGGCAGTTTTCAAAGGAAAAAACTGTTGGAGCGTGTTCTACCCAATAGATATGTAAATTACATAGATTCTCCCACTGTGAAATTACGTGTTTTGAACACGCTACATGCAGAAAAGTTTCGACAAAAATACACTACTGGGTTGTTTGCATGTGGATTACAGGACTTTCTCACTATAGAAGGCATATAGATGCTTAGAAGCATTTTTTGTGATTTCACAGGGATTTCCAAACGCCAGTTTTGAAAATGAGGCCGATTTCACAGCAAAAACCTCTTGGAGCGGGTTCTAAACAATAGATATGTAATTTACATGGATTCGCTCACCGTCAAATTCCGTCTTCCGAACACGCTACATGCATCTCGGGTGCGACAAATATTCACTACAGAGTTGTTAGCAAGTGGATTACAGCACTTTCATCCACCATACAAGGCTTGCTGACACTTTGAAGAATTTTCTCAGATTTCACACGTTAGTTTGAATGCCAGTTTTGAAAATGAGGCAGATTTGGCAGAAAAATGCTCTTGGAGCCATTTCTACCCAAAAGATAGGTAATTTCCCTACTTTCAATCACCGTGACATTCTGTGTTCTGAACACGTTACATGCACCACGGATTCAACAAACATTCTTTTATGAGTTGTGTACATGTGTTTTAACGAACTTTAATCCACCTTACAGTGCATATTTATACATAGAAATTTTATTCTGATTTAGTAGTGTTCTCCTAATGTCAGTCTCTAAAATCATGCAGTTTCCACAGAAAAATCCTCTTGGAGCGAGTTCTACCCAATAGACATGCAATTTACATAGAATCCGTCATTGTGAAATTCCGTGTTCCGAAAAAGCTACATGCATCACGGATTCAAAAAATATTCACTACAGAGTTGTTAGCATAAGGATTACCGAACTTTCATCCACCCTAAAAGCCATGTTGACAATTTGAAGCATTTTCTCACATTTCGAAAGTTTTTCCTAATGCCGGTATTGAAAAGGAGGCAGATTTGCCAGAAAACTTCTCGTGGAGCGAGTACTTCCCAATAGAAATGTAATTTACATAGTTTCCCTCACAGTGACATTCCATTTTCTTCACACGCTTCATACATCAAGGTTTCAACAAACTTTCTCGAATGAGTTGTGAACATGTAGATTACAGAACTTTCATCCACCATACATGGCATATTTACAACTAGAAACATTAACTCTGAATTTGCAGCTTTTTCCTAATGCCAGTTTGGAAAATCAGGCCGTTTTCTCAGGGAAAAACTTTTGGAGCGAATTCTAACCAATAGGTGTGTAATTTACATAGATTCCATAGCCGGGATTGTCCGTGATATGATCACACTGCATGCATAACGCTTTCTAAAAATATTCACCACAGAATAGTTTGCATGTGGCTTTAAGATCTTGCATCACAATACAAGGCATATTGACACTTTGAAGAATTTTCTCTGATTTTGCAGAGATTTTCAAACACCAGGTTCAAAAATGAGGCAGAATTCTCAGAAAAACTCTTAGAGCAAATTCTACCCGAGACAAGTATTTTACATGGATTCACTCACCGTGAAATTCTGTGTTCCGAAAACACTTCACGTATCTAGGATTCGACAAATATTAACTACAGAGTATTTAGCATGCGGATTACCGAAATTTCATCCACCATAAAAGGCATATGTACACCGAGAATCTAGTAATCTGGGTTCGCAGGATTTTCCTAACGCCAGTTTCGAAAATCAGGCCGATTTCTCAGGAAAAATCTCTTGGAGTGATTTCTAACCAAGGGAAATGTAATTTATGTAAAATCCCTGGCCGTGAAATTCCGTGTTCCGAACATGTTACATGCATAAAGGATTCGACAACTATTCACTACAAATTTCTTAGCATGTGGATTACCGAACTGTCATCACAATATATTGAATAATGATTCTTAGAAGTATTTTCTCAGATTTTGAAGTGTTTTCTAAACGCCAGGTTCAAAAATGACGAAGTTTTCGCAGAAAAACTATCTCGGAGCGAGTTCTACCCAATAGAGAAGTCATTTACATAGTTTCAATCACCGTGAAATTCCACGTTCTGAATACGGTACATGCCTCACGGATTAGAAAATGATTCTTTAATATGTTGTGAAAATATGGATTCCCGAACTTTCTTGCAACATAAATGCACATTTACACCTGCAAATATTTACTCCCTTTTTGCAGCTTTTTCCAAACTTCAGATTTGATAATCATGCAATGTTCGCAGAAAAATTCTCTTCTAGCTCGTTCTACTCAATAGAATTGTAATTTACATAGTTTCATTACCGTGAAATTTCGTTTTCCAAAAGCGCTACATGAATCACGGTTTAAAAAATAATTACTACACTGTTATTAACATGTGGATTACCGGACTTTCATTCACCAGTCAAGGCATATTGACACTTAGAAGCATTTTCTCAAATTTCACAGGGTTCCCCTAATGGCAGTTTTCAAAATGAGGCACATTTCGCAGAAAAATTCTCTTCAAACGAGTTCTACCCAATAGACATGTAACTTCCATTTTTCCCTTCACTATGACATTCCATATTCTGAACACGTTTCATGCATCACGAGGTCGACAAACATTCTTTAATGAGTGTGAGCATGTGGATTACCGAACTTTCATCCACCATACAAGGCATATTTACACCTAGAAGTAGTTATTCTGATTTTGCAGGTTTTTCCTAACATCCAGTTTCGAAAATCATGAAATTTTCAGAGAAACATTCAATTCAAGCGAGTTCTATCCAGTAGAATTGTTATTTTCAGAGCTTCACTCACCGAGACATTCCGTGTTCCGAAAACGTTACATTCATCACTGCTTCAACAAACATTATTTAATGACCGTTAGCATGTTGATTACCGATATTTCAACCACAATACAAGGCATATTTACACCTAGAAACATTTACTTAGATTTCGCAGGTTTTCCTAATATCACTTACGAAAATCAGGCAGTTTTCGCAGAAAAATTCTCTTGGTGCATGTTCTATCCAATAGACATCTCATTTTTATAGATACCTACACCGTAACATTCCATGTACCAAAAACGGTCCATGCACCACGGATTCAACAAATATCACTGCTGAGTTCTTAGCATGTGAATTACACTTCTTTAATAACCCATTGAAACACATTGTCACCTTAAAGCATTTACTCAGATTTTGCAGCGTTTTCATAACAACAGTTTCCAAACTGAGGCAGATTTTTCAGTAAAATGCTCCTGGAGCGTGTTCTAACCAAGAGATATGTAATTTACATAGTTTGCCTCACCGTGACAGTCCATGTTCCGAACGCATTACACACATCACGATTTGAGAAACATTCTTAATGAGTTGTGTACATGTGTATTACACAACTTTCATCCACCATACAAGGCATATTGACACCTAGAAATATTAACACTGAGTTCGCAGATATTTCCTAATAGCAGTTTCGAAAATCAGGCAGTTTTCAAAGGAAAAAACTGTTGGAGCGTGTTCTACCCAATAGATATGTAAATTACATAGATTCTCCCACTGTGAAATTACGTGTTTTGAACACGCTACATGCAGAAAAGTTTCGACAAAAATACACTACTGGGTTGTTTGCATGTGGATTACAGGACTTTCTCACTATAGAAGGCATATAGATGCTTAGAAGCATTTTTTGTGATTTCACAGGGATTTCCAAACGCCAGTTTTGAAAATGAGGCCGATTTCACAGCAAAAACCTCTTGGAGCGGGTTCTAAACAATAGATATGTAATTTACATGGATTCGCTCACCGTCAAATTCCGTCTTCCGAACACGCTACATGCATCTCGGGTGCGACAAATATTCACTACAGAGTTGTTAGCAAGTGGATTACAGCACTTTCATCCACCATACAAGGCTTGCTGACACTTTGAAGAATTTTCTCAGATTTCACACGTTAGTTTGAATGCCAGTTTTGAAAATGAGGCAGATTTGGCAGAAAAATGCTCTTGGAGCCATTTCTACCCAAAAGATAGGTAATTTCCCTACTTTCAATCACCGTGACATTCTGTGTTCTGAACACGTTACATGCACCACGGATTCAACAAACATTCTTTTATGAGTTGTGTACATGTGTTTTAACGAACTTTAATCCACCTTACAGTGCATATTTATACATAGAAATTTTATTCTGATTTAGTAGTGTTCTCCTAATGTCAGTCTCTAAAATCATGCAGTTTCCACAGAAAAATCCTCTTGGAGCAAGTTCTACCCAATAGACATGCAATTTACATAGAATCCGTCATTGTGAAATTCCGTGTTCCGAAAAAGCTACATGCATCACGGATTCAAAAAATATTCACTACAGAGTTGTTAGCATAAGGATTACCGAACTTTCATCCACCCTAAAAGCCATGTTGACAATTTGAAGCATTTTCTCACATTTCGAAAGTTTTTCCTAATGCCGGTATTGAAAAGGAGGCAGATTTGCCAGAAAACTTCTCGTGGAGCGAGTACTTCCCAATAGAAATGTAATTTACATAGTTTCCCTCACAGTGACATTCCATTTTCTTCACACGCTTCATACATCAAGGTTTCAACAAACTTTCTCGAATGAGTTGTGAACATGTAGATTACAGAACTTTCATCCACCATACATGGCATATTTACAACTAGAAACATTAACTCTGAATTTGCAGCTTTTTCCTAATGCCAGTTTGGAAAATCAGGCCGTTTTCTCAGGGAAAAACTTTTGGAGCGAATTCTAACCAATAGGTGTGTAATTTACATAGATTCCATAGCCGGGATTGTCCGTGATATGATCACAATGCATGCATAACGCTTTCTAAAAATATTCACCACAGAATAGTTTGCATGTGGCTTTAAGATCTTGCATCACAATACAAGGCATATTGACACTTTGAAGAATTTTCTCTGATTTTGCAGAGATTTTCAAACGCCAGGTTCAAAAATGAGGCAGAATTCTCAGAAAAACTCTTAGAGCAAATTCTACCCGAGACAAGTATTTTACATGGATTCACTCACCGTGAAATTCTGTGTTCCGAAAACACTTCACGTATCTAGGATTCGACAAATATTAACTACAGAGTATTTAGCATGCGGATTACCGAAATTTCATCCACCATAAAAGGCATATGTACACCGAGAATCTAGTAATCTGGGTTCGCAGGATTTTCCTAACGCCAGTTTCGAAAATCAGGCCGATTTCTCAGGAAAAATCTCTTGGAGTGATTTCTAACCAAGGGAAATGTAATTTATGTAAAATCCCTGGCCGTGAAATTCCGTGTTCCGAACATGTTACATGCATAAAGGATTCGACAACTATTCACTACAAATTTCTTAGCATGTGGATTACCGAACTGTCATCACAATATATTGAATAATGATTCTTAGAAGTATTTTCTCAGATTTTGAAGTTTTTCTAAATGCCAGGTTCAAAAATGACGAAGTTTTCGCAGAAAAACTCTCTCGGAGCGAGTTCTACCCAATAGAGAAGTCATTTACATAGTTTCAATCACCGTGAAATTCCACGTTCTGAATACGGTACATGCCTCACGGATTAGAAAATGATTCTTTAATATGTTGTGAAAATATGGATTCCCGAACTTTCTTGCAACATAAATGCACATTTACACCTGCAAATATTTACTCCCTTTTTGCAGCTTTTTCCAAACTTCAGATTTGATAATCATGCAATGTTCGCAGAAAAATTCTCTTCTAGCTCGTTCTACTCAATAGAATTGTAATTTACATAGTTTCATTACCGTGAAATTTCGTTTTCCAAAAGCGCTACATGAATCACGGTTTAAAAAATAATTACTACACTGTTATTAACATGTGGATTACCGGACTTTCATTCACCAGTCAAGGCATATTGACACTTAGAAGCATTTTCTCAAATTTCACAGGGTTCCCCTAATGGCAGTTTTCAAAATGAGGCACATTTTGCAGAAAAATTCTCTTCAAACGAGTTCTACCCAATAGACATGTAACTTCCATTTTTCCCTTCACTATGACATTCCATATTCTGAACACGTTTCATGCATCAAGAGGTCGACAAACATTCTTTAATGAGTGTGAGCATGTGGATTACCGAACTTTCATCCACCATACAAGGCATATTTACACCTAGAAGTAGTTATTCTGATTTTGCAGGTTTTTCCTAACATCCAGTTTCGAAAATCATGAAATTTTCAGAGAAACATTCAATTCAAGCGAGTTCTATCCAGTAGAATTGTTATTTTCAGAGCTTCACTCACCGAGACATTCCGTGTTCCGAAAATGTTACATTCATCACTGCTTCAACAAACATTATTTAATGACCGTTAGCATGTTGATTACCGATATTTCAACCACAATACAAGGCATATTTACACCTAGAAACATTTACTTAGATTTCGCAGGTTTTCCTAATATCACTTACGAAAATCAGGCAGTTTTCGCAGAAAAATTCTCTTGGTGCATGTTCTATCCAATAGACATCTCATTTTTATAGATACCTACACCGTAACATTCCGTGTACCAAAAACGGTCCATGCACCACGGATTCAACAAATATCACTGCTGAGTTCTTAGCATGTGAATTACACTTCTTTAATAACCCATTGAAACACATTGTCACCTTAAAGCATTTACTCAGATTTTGCAGCGTTTTCATAACAACAGTTTCCAAACTGAGGCAGATTTTTCAGTAAAATGCTCCTGGAGCGTGTTCTAACCAAGAGATATGTAATTTACATAGTTTGCCTCACCGTGACAGTCCATGTTCCGAACGCATTACACACATCACGATTTGAGAAACATTCTTAATGAGTTGTGTACATGTGTATTACACAACTTTCATCCACCATACAAGGCATATTGACACCTAGAAATATTAACACTGAGTTCGCAGATATTTCCTAATAGCAGTTTCGAAAATCAGGCAGTTTTCAAAGGAAAAAACTGTTGGAGCGTGTTCTACCCAATAGATATGTAAATTACATAGATTCTCCCACTGTGAAATTACGTGTTTTGAACACGCTACATGCAGAAAAGTTTCGACAAAAATACACTACTGGGTTGTTTGCATGTGGATTACAGGACTTTCTCACTATAGAAGGCATATAGATGCTTAGAAGCATTTTTTGTGATTTCACAGGGATTTCCAAACGCCAGTTTTGAAAATGAGGCCGATTTCACAGCAAAAACCTCTTGGAGCGGGTTCTAAACAATAGATATGTAATTTACATGGATTCGCTCACCGTCAAATTCCGTCTTCCGAACACGCTACATGCATCTCGGATGCGACAAATATTCACTACAGAGTTGTTAGCAAGTGGATTACAGCACTTTCATCCTCCATACAAGGCTTGCTGACACTTTGAAGAATTTTCTCAGATTTCACACGTTAGTTTGAATGCCAGTTTTGAAAATGAGGCAGATTTGGCAGAAAAATGCTCTTGGAGCCATTTCTACCCAAAAGATAGGTAATTTCCCTACTTTCAATCACCGTGACATTCTGTGTTCTGAACACGTTACATGCACCACGGATTCAACAAACATTCTTTTATGAGTTGTGTACATGTGTTTTAACGAACTTTAATCCACCTTACAGTGCATATTTATACATAGAAATTTTATTCTGATTTAGTAGTGTTCTCCTAATGTCAGTCTCTAAAATCATGCAGTTTCCACAGAAAAATCCTCTTGGAGCGAGTTCTACCCAATAGACATGCAATTTACATAGAATCCGTCATTGTGAAATTCCGTGTTCCGAAAAAGCTACATGCATCACGGATTCAAAAAATATTCACTACAGAGTTGTTAGCATAAGGATTACCGAACTTTCATCCACCCTAAAAGCCATGTTGACAATTTGAAGCATTTTCTCACATTTCGAAAGTTTTTCCTAATGCCGGTATTGAAAAGGAGGCAGATTTGCCAGAAAACTTCTCGTGGAGCGAGTACTTCCCAATAGAAATGTAATTTACATAGTTTCCCTCACAGTGACATTCCATTTTCTTCACACGCTTCATACATCAAGGTTTCAACAAACTTTCTCGAATGAGTTGTGAACATGTAGATTACAGAACTTTCATCCACCATACATGGCATATTTACAACTAGAAACATTAACTCTGAATTTGCAGCTTTTTCCTAATGCCAGTTTGGAAAATCAGGCCGTTTTCTCAGGGAAAAACTTTTGGAGCGAATTCTAACCAATAGGTGTGTAATTTACATAGATTCCATAGCCGGGATTGTCCGTGATATGATCACACTGCATGCATAACGCTTTCTAAAAATATTCACCACAGAATAGTTTGCATGTGGCTTTAAGATCTTGCATCACAATACAAGGCATATTGACACTTTGAAGAATTTTCTCTGATTTTGCAGAGATTTTCAAACACCAGGTTCAAAAATGAGGCAGAATTCTCAGAAAAACTCTTAGAGCAAATTCTACCCGAGACAAGTATTTTACATGGATTCACTCACCGTGAAATTCTGTGTTCCGAAAACACTTCACGTATCTAGGATTCGACAAATATTAACTACAGAGTATTTAGCATGCGGATTACCGAAATTTCATCCACCATAAAAGGCATATGTACACCGAGAATCTAGTAATCTGGGTTCGCAGGATTTTCCTAACGCCAGTTTCGAAAATCAGGCCGATTTCTCAGGAAAAATCTCTTGGAGTGATTTCTAACCAAGGGAAATGTAATTTATGTAAAATCCCTGGCCGTGAAATTCCGTGTTCCGAACATGTTACATGCATAAAGGATTCGACAACTATTCACTACAAATTTCTTAGCATGTGGATTACCGAACTGTCATCACAATATATTGAATAATGATTCTTAGAAGTATTTTCTCAGATTTTGAAGTGTTTTCTAAACGCCAGGTTCAAAAATGACGAAGTTTTCGCAGAAAAACTCTCTCGGAGTGAGTTCTACCCAATAGAGAAGTCATTTACATAGTTTCAATCACCGTGAAATTCCACGTTCTGAATACGGTACATGCCTCACGGATTAGAAAATGATTCTTTAATATGTTGTGAAAATATGGATTCCCGAACTTTCTTGCAACATAAATGCACATTTACACCTGCAAATATTTACTCCCTTTTTGCAGCTTTTTCCAAACTTCAGATTTGATAATCATGCAATGTTCGCAGAAAAATTCTCTTCTAGCTCGTTCTACTCAATAGAATTGTAATTTACATAGTTTCATTACCGTGAAATTTCGTTTTCCAAAAGCGCTACATGAATCACGGTTTAAAAAATAATTACTACACTGTTATTAACATGTGGAATACCGGACTTTCATTCACCAGTCAAGGCATATTGACACTTAGAAGCATTTTCTCAAATTTCACAGGGTTCCCCTAATGGCAGTTTTCAAAATGAGGCACATTTCGCAGAAAAATTCTCTTCAAACGAGTTCTACCCAATAGACATGTAACTTCCATTTTTCCCTTCACTATGACATTCCATATTCTGAACACGTTTCATGCATCACGAGGTCGACAAACATTCTTTAATGAGTGTGAGCATGTGGATTACCGAACTTTCATCCACCATACAAGGCATATTTACACCTAGAAGTAGTTATTCTGATTTTGCAGGTTTTTCCTAACATCCAGTTTCGAAAATCATGAAATTTTCAGAGAAACATTCAATTCAAGCGAGTTCTATCCAGTAGAATTGTTATTTTCAGAGCTTCACTCACCGAGACATTCCGTGTTCCGAAAACGTTACATTCATCACTGCTTCAACAAACATTATTTAATGACCGTGAGCATGTTGATTACCGATATTTCAACCACAATACAAGGCATATTTACACCTAGAAACATTTACTTAGATTTCGCAGGTTTTCCTAATATCACTTACGAAAATCAGGCAGTTTTCGCAGAAAAATTCTCTTGGTGCATGTTCTATCCAATAGACATCTCATTTTTATAGATACCTACACCGTAACATTCCGTGTACCAAAAACGGTCCATGCACCACGGATTCAACAAATATCACTGCTGAGTTCTTAGCATGTGAATTACACTTCTTTAATAACCCATTGAAACACATTGTCACCTTAAAGCATTTACTCAGATTTTGCAGCGTTTTCATAACAACAGTTTCCAAACTGAGGCAGATTTTTCAGTAAAATGCTCCTGGAGCGTGTTCTAACCAAGAGATATGTAATTTACATAGTTTGCATCACCGTGACAGTCCATGTTCCGAACGCATTACACACATCACGATTTGAGAAACATTCTTAATGAGTTGTGTACATGTGTATTACACAACTTTCATCCACCATACAAGGCATATTGACACCTAGAAATATTAACACTGAGTTCGCAGATATTTCCTAATAGCAGTTTCGAAAATCAGGCAGTTTTCAAAGGAAAAAACTGTTGGAGCGTGTTCTACCCAATAGATATGTAAATTACATAGATTCTCCCACTGTGAAATTACGTGTTTTGAACACGCTACATGCAGAAAAGTTTCGACAAAAATACACTACTGGGTTGTTTGCATGTGGATTACAGGACTTTCTCACTATAGAAGGCATATAGATGCTTAGAAGCATTTTTTGTGATTTCACAGGGATTTCCAAACGCCAGTTTTGAAAATGAGGCCGATTTCACAGCAAAAACCTCTTGGAGCGGGTTCTAAACAATAGATATGTAATTTACATGGATTCGCTCACCGTCAAATTCCGTCTTCCGAACACGCTACATGCATCTCGGGTGCGACAAATATTCACTACAGAGTTGTTAGCAAGTGGATTACAGCACTTTCATCCACCATACAAGGCTTGCTGACACTTTGAAGAATTTTCTCAGATTTCACACGTTAGTTTGAATACCAGTTTTGAAAATGAGGCAGATTTGGCAGAAAAATGCTCTTGGAGCCATTTCTACCCAAAAGATAGGTAATTTCCCTACTTTCAATCACCGTGACATTCTGTGTTCTGAACACGTTACATGCACCACGGATTCAACAAACATTCTTTTATGAGTTGTGTACATGTGTTTTAACGAACTTTAATCCACCTTACAGTGCATATTTATACATAGAAATTTTATTCTGATTTAGTAGTGTTCTCCTAATGTCAGTCTCTAAAATCATGCAGTTTCCACAGAAAAATCCTCTTGGAGCGAGTTCTACCCAATAGACATGCAATTTACATAGAATCCGTCATTGTGAAATTCCGTGTTCCGAAAAAGCTACATGCATCACGGATTCAAAAAATATTCACTACAGAGTTGTTAGCATAAGGATTACCGAACTTTCATCCACCCTAAAAGCCATGTTGACAATTTGAAGCATTTTCTCACATTTCGAAAGTTTTTCCTAATGCCGGTATTGAAAAGGAGGCAGATTTGCCAGAAAACTTCTCGTGGAGCGAGTACTTCCCAATAGAAATGTAATTTACATAGTTTCCCTCACAGTGACATTCCATTTTCTTCACACGCTTCATACATCAAGGTTTCAACAAACTTTCTCGAATGAGTTGTGAACATGTAGATTACAGAACTTTCATCCACCATACATGGCATATTTACAACTAGAAACATTAACTCTGAATTTGCAGCTTTTTCCTAATGCCAGTTTGGAAAATCAGGCCGTTTTCTCAGGGAAAAACTTTTGGAGCGAATTCTAACCAATAGGTGTGTAATTTACATAGATTCCATAGCCGGGATTGTCCGTGATATGATCACACTGCATGCATAACGCTTTCTAAAAATATTCACCACAGAATAGTTTGCATGTGGCTTTAAGATCTTGCATCACAATACAAGGCATATTGACACTTTGAAGAATTTTCTCTGATTTTGCAGAGATTTTCAAACGCCAGGTTCAAAAATGAGGCAGAATTCTCAGAAAAACTCTTAGAGCAAATTCTACCCGAGACAAGTATTTTACATGGATTCACTCACCGTGAAATTCTGTGTCCCGAAAACACTTCACGTATCTAGGATTCGACAAATATTAACTACAGAGTATTTAGCATGCGGATTACCGAAATTTCATCCACCATAAAAGGCATATGTACACCGAGAATCTAGTAATCTGGGTTCGCAGGATTTTCCTAACGCCAGTTTCAAAAATCAGGCCGATTTCTCAGGAAAAATCTCTTGGAGTGATTTCTAACCAAGGGAAATGTAATTTATGTAAAATCCCTGGCCGTGAAACTCCGTGTTCCAAACATGTTACATGCATAAAGGATTCGACATCTATTCACTACAAATTTCTTAGCATGTGGATTACCGAACTGTCATCACAATATATTGAATAATGATTCTTAGAAGTATTTTCTCAGATTTTGAAGTGTTTTCTAAACGCCAGGTTCAAAAATGACGAAGTTTTCGCAGAAAAACTCTCTCGGAGCGAGTTCTACCCAATAGAGAAGTCATTTACATAGTTTCAATCACCGTGAAATTCCACGTTCTGAATACGGTACATGCCTCACGGATTAGAAAATGATTCTTTAATATGTTGTGAAAATATGGATTCCCGAACTTTCTTGCAACATAAATGCACATTTACACCTGCAAATATTTACTCCCTTTTTGCAGCTTTTTCCAAACTTCAGATTTGATAATCATGCAATGTTCGCAGAAAAATTCTCTTCTAGCTCGTTCTACTCAATAGAATTGTAATTTACATAGTTTCATTACCGTGAAATTTCGTTTTCCAAAAGCGCTACATGAATCACGGTTTAAAAAATAATTACTACACTGTTATTAACATGTGGATTACCGGACTTTCATTCACCAGTCAAGGCATATTGACACTTAGAAGCATTTTCTCAAATTTCACAGGGTTCCCCTAATGGCAGTTTTCAAAATGAGGCACATTTCGCAGAAAAATTCTCTTCAAACGAGTTCTACCCAATAGACATGTAACTTCCATTTTTCCCTTCACTATGACATTCCATATTCTGAACACGTTTCATGCATCACGAGGTCGACAAACATTCTTTAATGAGTGTGAGCATGTGGATTACCGAACTTTCATCCACCATACAAGGCATATTTACACCTAGAAGTAGTTATTCTGATTTTGCAGGTTTTTCCTAACATCCAGTTTCGAAAATCATGAAATTTTCAGAGAAACATTCAATTCAAGCGAGTTCTATCCAGTAGAATTGTTATTTTCAGAGCTTCACTCACCGAGACATTCCGTGTTCCGAAAACGTTACATTCATCACTGCTTCAACAAACATTATTTAATGACCGTTAGCATGTTGATTACCGATATTTCAACCACAATACAAGGCATATTTACACCTAGAAACATTTACTTAGATTTCGCAGGTTTTCCTAATATCACTTACGAAAATCAGGCAGTTTTCGCAGAAAAATTCTCTTGGTGCATGTTCTATCCAATAGACATCTCATTTTTATAGATACCTACACCGTAACATTCCGTGTACCAAAAACGGTCCATGCACCACGGATTCAACAAATATCACTGCTGAGTTCTTAGCATGTGAATTACACTTCTTTAATAACCCATTGAAACACATTGTCACCTTAAAGCATTTACTCAGATTTTGCAGCGTTTTCATAACAACAGTTTCCAAACTGAGGCAGATTTTTCAGTAAAATGCTCCTGGAGCATGTTCTAACCAAGAGATATGTAATTTACATAGTTTGCCTCACCGTGACAGTCCATGTTCTGAACGCATTACACACATCACGATTTGACAAACATTCTTAATGAGTTGTGTACATGTGTATTACACAACTTTCATCCACCATACAAGGCATATTGACACCTAGAAATATTAACACTGAGTTCGCAGATATTTCCTAATAGCAGTTTCGAAAATCAGGCAGTTTTCAAAGGAAAAAACTATTGGAGCGTGTTCTACCCAATAGATATGTAAATTACATAGATTCTCCCACTGTGAAATTACGTGTTTTGAACACGCTACATGCAGAAAAGTTTCGACAAAAATACACTACTGGGTTGTTTGCATGTGGATTACAGGACTTTCTCACTATAGAAGGCATATAGATGCTTAGAAGCATTTTTTGTGATTTCACAGGGATTTCCAAACGCCAGTTTTGAAAATGAGGCCGATTTCACAGCAAAAACCTCTTGGAGCGGGTTCTAAACAATAGATATGTAATTTACATGGATTCGCTCACCGTCAAATTCCGTCTTCCGAACACGCTACATGCATCTCGGATGCGACAAATATTCACTACAGAGTTGTTAGCAAGTGGATTACAGCACTTTCATCCTCCATACAAGGCTTGCTGACACTTTGAAGAATTTTCTCAGATTTCACACGTTAGTTTGAATGCCAGTTTTGAAAATGAGGCAGATTTGGCAGAAAAATGCTCTTGGAGCCATTTCTACCCAAAAGATAGGTAATTTCCCTACTTTCAATCACCGTGACATTCTGTGTTCTGAACACGTTACATGCACCACGGATTCAACAAACATTCTTTTATGAGTTGTGTACATGTGTTTTAACGAACTTTAATCCACCTTACAGTGCATATTTATACATAGAAATTTTATTCTGATTTAGTAGTGTTCTCCTAATGTCAGTCTCTAAAATCATGCAGTTTCCACAGAAAAATCCTCTTGGAGCGAGTTCTACCCAATAGACATGCAATTTACATAGAATCCGTCATTGTGAAATTCCGTGTTCCGAAAAAGCTACATGCATCACGGATTCAAAAAATATTCACTACAGAGTTGTTAGCATAAGGATTACCGAACTTTCATCCACCCTAAAAGCCATGTTGACAATTTGAAGCATTTTCTCACATTTCGAAAGTTTTTCCTAATGCCGGTATTGAAAAGGAGGCAGATTTGCCAGAAAACTTCTCGTGGAGCGAGTACTTCCCAATAGAAATGTAATTTACATAGTTTCCCTCACAGTGACATTCCATTTTCTTCACACGCTTCATACATCAAGGTTTCAACAAACTTTCTCGAATGAGTTGTGAACATGTAGATTACAGAACTTTCATCCACCATACATGGCATATTTACAACTAGAAACATTAACTCTGAATTTGCAGCTTTTTCCTAATGCCAGTTTGGAAAATCAGGCCGTTTTCTCAGGGAAAAACTTTTGGAGCGAATTCTAACCAATAGGTGTGTAATTTACATAGATTCCATAGCCGGGATTGTCCGTGATATGATCACACTGCATGCATAACGCTTTCTAAAAATATTCACCACAGAATAGTTTGCATGTGGCTTTAAGATCTTGCATCACAATACAAGGCATATTGACACTTTGAAGAATTTTCTCTGATTTTGCAGAGATTTTCAAACGCCAGGTTCAAAAATGAGGCAGAATTCTCAGAAAAACTCTTAGAGCAAATTCTACCCGAGACAAGTATTTTACATGGATTCACTCACCGTGAAATTCTGTGTTCCGAAAACACTTCACGTATCTAGGATTCGACAAATATTAACTACAGAGTATTTAGCATGCGGATTACCGAAATTTCATCCACCATAAAAGGCATATGTACACCGAGAATCTAGTAATCTGGGTTCGCAGGATTTTCCTAACGCCAGTTTCGAAAATCAGGCCGATTTCTCAGGAAAAATCTCTTGGAGTGATTTCTAACCAAGGGAAATGTAATTTATGTAAAATCCCTGGCCGTGAAACTCCGTGTTCCGAACATGTTACATGCATAAAGGATTCGACATCTATTCACTACAAATTTCTTAGCATGTGGATTACCGAACTGTCATCACAATATATTGAATAATGATTCTTAGAAGTATTTTCTCAGATTTTGAAGTGTTTTCTAAACGCCAGGTTCAAAAATGACGAAGTTTTCGCAGAAAAACTCTCTCGGAGCGAGTTCTACCCAATAGAGAAGTCATTTACATAGTTTCAATCACCGTGAAATTCCACGTTCTGAATACGGTACATGCCTCACGGATTAGAAAATGATTCTTTAATATGTTGTGAAAATATGGATTCCCGAACTTTCTTGCAACATAAATGCACATTTACACCTGCAAATATTTACTCCCTTTTTGCAGCTTTTTCCAAACTTCAGATTTGATATTCATGCAATGTTCGCAGAAAAATTCTCTTCTAGCTCGTTCTACTCAATAGAATTGTAATTTACATAGTTTCATTACCGTGAAATTTCGTTTTCCAAAAGCGCTACATGAATCATGGTTTAAAAAATAATTACTACACTGTTATTAACATGTGGATTACCGGACTTTCATTCACCAGTCAAGGCATATTGACACTTAGAAGCATTTTCTCAAATTTCACAGGGTTCCCCTAATGGCAGTTTTCAAAATGAGGCACATTTCGCAGAAAAATTCTCTTCAAACGAGTTCTACCCAATAGACATGTAACTTCCATTTTTCCCTTCACTATGACATTCCATATTCTGAACACGTTTCATGCATCACGAGGTCGACAAACATTCTTTAATGAGTGTGAGCATGTGGATTACCGAACTTTCATCCACCATACAAGGCATATTTACACCTAGAAGTAGTTATTCTGATTTTGCAGGTTTTTCCTAACATCCAGTTTCGAAAATCATGAAATTTTCAGAGAAACATTCAATTCAAGCGAGTTCTATCCAGTAGAATTGTTATTTTCAGAGCTTCACTCACCGAGACATTCCGTGTTCCGAAAACGTTACATTCATCACTGCTTCAACAAACATTATTTAATGACCGTTAGCATGTTGATTACCGATATTTCAACCACAATACAAGGCATATTTACACCTAGAAACATTTACTTAGATTTCGCAGGTTTTCCTAATATCACTTACGAAAATCAGGCAGTTTTCGCAGAAAAATTCTCTTGGTGCATGTTCTATCCAATAGACATCTCATTTTTATAGATACCTACACCGTAACATTCCGTGTACCAAAAACGGTCCATGCACCACGGATTCAACAAATATCACTGCTGAGTTCTTAGCATGTGAATTACACTTCTTTAATAACCCATTGAAACACATTGTCACCTTAAAGCATTTACTCAGATTTTGCAGCGTTTTCATAACAACAGTTTCCAAACTGAGGCAGATTTTTCAGTAAAATACTCCTGGAGCATGTTCTAACCAAGAGATATGTAATTTACATAGTTTGCCTCACCGTGACAGTCCATGTTCTGAACGCATTACACACATCACGATTTGACAAACATTCTTAATGAGTTGTGTACATGTGTATTACACAACTTTCATCCACCATACAAGGCATATTGACACCTAGAAATATTAACACTGAGTTCGCAGATATTTCCTAATAGCAGTTTCGAAAATCAGGCAGTTTTCAAAGGAAAAAACTATTGGAGCGTGTTCTACCCAATAGATATGTAAATTACATAGATTCTCCCACTGTGAAATTACGTGTTTTGAACACGCTACATGCAGAAAAGTTTCGACAAAAATACACTACTGGGTTGTTTGCATGTGGATTACAGGACTTTCTCACTATAGAAGGCATATAGATGCTTAGAAGCATTTTTTGTGATTTCACAGGGATTTCCAAACGCCAGTTTTGAAAATGAGGCCGATTTCACAGCAAAAACCTCTTGGAGCGGGTTCTAAACAATAGATATGTAATTTACATGGATTCGCTCACCGTCAAATTCCGTCTTCCGAACACGCTACATGCATCTCGGATGCGACAAATATTCACTACAGAGTTGTTAGCAAGTGGATTACAGCACTTTCATCCTCCATACAAGGCTTGCTGACACTTTGAAGAATTTTCTCAGATTTCACACGTTAGTTTGAATGCCAGTTTTGAAAATGAGGCAGATTTGGCAGAAAAATGCTCTTGGAGCCATTTCTACCCAAAAGATAGGTAATTTCCCTACTTTCAATCACCGTGACATTCTGTGTTCTGAACACGTTACATGCACCACGGATTCAACAAACATTCTTTTATGAGTTGTGTACATGTGTTTTAACGAACTTTAATCCACCTTACAGTGCATATTTATACATAGAAATTTTATTCTGATTTAGTAGTGTTCTCCTAATGTCAGTCTCTAAAATCATGCAGTTTCCACAGAAAAATCCTCTTGGAGCGAGTTCTACCCAATAGACATGCAATTTACATAGAATCCGTCATTGTGAAATTCCGTGTTCCGAAAAAGCTACATGCATCACGGATTCAAAAAATATTCACTACAGAGTTGTTAGCATAAGGATTACCGAACTTTCATCCACCCTAAAAGCCATGTTGACAATTTGAAGCATTTTCTCACATTTCGAAAGTTTTTCCTAATGCCGGTATTGAAAAGGAGGCAGATTTGCCAGAAAACTTCTCGTGGAGCGAGTACTTCCCAATAGAAATGTAATTTACATAGTTTCCCTCACAGTGACATTCCATTTTCTTCACACGCTTCATACATCAAGGTTTCAACAAACTTTCTCGAATGAGTTGTGAACATGTAGATTACAGAACTTTCATCCACCATACATGGCATATTTACAACTAGAAACATTAACTCTGAATTTGCAGCTTTTTCCTAATGCCAGTTTGGAAAATCAGGCCGTTTTCTCAGGGAAAAACTTTTGGAGCGAATTCTAACCAATAGGTGTGTAATTTACATAGATTCCATAGCCGGGATTGTCCGTGATATGATCACACTGCATGCATAACGCTTTCTAAAAATATTCACCACAGAATAGTTTGCATGTGGCTTTAAGATCTTGCATCACAATACAAGGCATATTGACACTTTGAAGAATTTTCTCTGATTTTGCAGAGATTTTCAAACGCCAGGTTCAAAAATGAGGCAGAATTCTCAGAAAAACTCTTAGAGCAAATTCTACCCGAGACAAGTATTTTACATGGATTCACTCACCGTGAAATTCTGTGTTCCGAAAACACTTCACGTATCTAGGATTCGACAAATATTAACTACAGAGTATTTAGCATGCGGATTACCGAAATTTCATCCACCATAAAAGGCATATGTACACCGAGAATCTAGTAATCTGGGTTCGCAGGATTTTCCTAACGCCAGTTTCGAAAATCAGGCCGATTTCTCAGGAAAAATCTCTTGGAGTGATTTCTAACCAAGGGAAATGTAATTAATGTAAAATCCCTGGCCGTGAAACTCCGTGTTCCGAAAATGTTACATGCATAAAGGATTCGACATCTATTCACTACAAATTTCTTAGCATGTGGATTACCGAACTGTCATCACAATATATTGAATAATGATTCTTAGAAGTATTTTCTCAGATTTTGAAGTGTTTTCTAAACGCCAGGTTCAAAAATGACGAAGTTTTCGCAGAAAAACTATCTCGGAGCGAGTTCTACCCAATAGAGAAGTCATTTACATAGTTTCAATCACCGTGAAATTCCACGTTCTGAATACGGTACATGCCTCACGGATTAGAAAATGATTCTTTAATATGTTGTGAAAATATGGATTCCCGAACTTTCTTGCAACATAAATGCACATTTACACCTGCAAATATTTACTCCCTTTTTGCAGCTTTTTCCAAACTTCAGATTTGATAATCATGCAATGTTCGCAGAAAAATTCTCTTCTAGCTCGTTCTACTCAATAGAATTGTAATTTACATAGTTTCATTACCGTGAAATTTCGTTTTCCAAAAGCGCTACATGAATCATGGTTTAAAAAATAATTACTACACTGTTATTAACATGTGGATTACCGGACTTTCATTCACCAGTCAAGGCATATTGACACTTAGAAGCATTTTCTCAAATTTCACAGGGTTCCCCTAATGGCAGTTTTCAAAATGAGGCACATTTCGCAGAAAAATTCTCTTCAAACGAGTTCTACCCAATAGACATGTAACTTCCATTTTTCCCTTCACTATGACATTCCATATTCTGAACACGTTTCATGCATCACGAGGTCGACAAACATTCTTTAATGAGTGTGAGCATGTGGATTACCGAACTTTCATCCACCATACAAGGCATATTTACACCTAGAAGTAGTTATTCTGATTTTGCAGGTTTTTCCTAACATCCAGTTTCGAAAATCATGAAATTTTCAGAGAAACATTCAATTCAAGCGAGTTCTATCCAGTAGAATTGTTATTTTCAGAGCTTCACTCACCGAGACATTCCGTGTTCCGAAAACGTTACATTCATCACTGCTTCAACAAACATTATTTAATGACCGTTAGCATGTTGATTACCGATATTTCAACCACAATACAAGGCATATTTACACCTAGAAACATTTACTTAGATTTCGCAGGTTTTCCTAATATCACTTACGAAAATCAGGCAGTTTTCGCAGAAAAATTCTCTTGGTGCATGTTCTATCCAATAGACATCTCATTTTTATAGATACCTACACCGTAACATTCCGTGTACCAAAAACGGTCCATGCACCACGGATTCAACAAATATCACTGCTGAGTTCTTAGCATGTGAATTACACTTCTTTAATAACCCATTGAAACACATTGTCACCTTAAAGCATTTACTCAGATTTTGCAGCGTTTTCATAACAACAGTTTCCAAACTGAGGCAGATTTTTCAGTAAAATGCTCCTGGAGCGTGTTCTAACCAAGAGATATGTAATTTACATAGTTTGCCTCACCGTGACAGTCCATGTTCCGAACGCATTACACACATCACGATTTGACAAACATTCTTAATGAGTTGTGTACATGTGTATTACACAACTTTCATCCACCATACAAGGCATATTGACACCTAGAAATATTAACACTGAGTTCGCAGATATTTCCTAATAGCAGTTTCGAAAATCAGGCAGTTTTCAAAGGAAAAAACTGTTGGAGCGTGTTCTACCCAATAGATATGTAAATTACATAGATTCTCCCACTGTGAAATTACGTGTTTTGAACACGCTACATGCAGAAAAGTTTCGACAAAAATACACTACTGGGTTGTTTGCATGTGGATTACAGGACTTTCTCACTATAGAAGGCATATAGATGCTTAGAAGCATTTTTTGTGATTTCACAGGGATTTCCAAACGCCAGTTTTGAAAATGAGGCCGATTTCACAGCAAAAACCTCTTGGAGCGGGTTCTAAACAATAGATATGTAATTTACATGGATTCGCTCACCGTCAAATTCCGTCTTCCGAACACGCTACATGCATCTCGGGTGCGACAAATATTCACTACAGAGTTGTTAGCAAGTGGATTACAGCACTTTCATCCACCATACAAGGCTTGCTGACACTTTGAAGAATTTTCTCAGATTTCACACGTTAGTTTGAATGCCAGTTTTGAAAATGAGGCAGATTTGGCAGAAAAATGCTCTTGGAGCCATTTCTACCCAAAAGATAGGTAATTTCCCTACTTTCAATCACCGTGACATTCTGTGTTCTGAACACGTTACATGCACCACGGATTCAACAAACATTCTTTTATGAGTTGTGTACATGTGTTTTAACGAACTTTAATCCACCTTACAGTGCATATTTATACATAGAAATTTTATTCTGATTTAGTAGTGTTCTCCTAATGTCAGTCTCTAAAATCATGCAGTTTCCACAGAAAAATCCTCTTGGAGCGAGTTCTACCCAATAGACATGCAATTTACATAGAATCCGTCATTGTGAAATTCCGTGTTCCGAAAAAGCTACATGCATCACGGATTCAAAAAATATTCACTACAGAGTTGTTAGCATAAGGATTACCGAACTTTCATCCACCCTAAAAGCCATGTTGACAATTTGAAGCATTTTCTCACATTTCGAAAGTTTTTCCTAATGCCGGTATTGAAAAGGAGGCAGATTTGCCAGAAAACTTCTCGTGGAGCGAGTACTTCCCAATAGAAATGTAATTTACATAGTTTCCCTCACAGTGACATTCCATTTTCTTCACACGCTTCATACATCAAGGTTTCAACAAACTTTCTCGAATGAGTTGTGAACATGTAGATTACAGAACTTTCATCCACCATACATGGCATATTTACAACTAGAAACATTTACTCTGAATTTGCAGCTTTTTCCTAATGCCAGTTTGGAAAATCAGGCCGTTTTCTCAGGGAAAAACTTTTGGAGCGAATTCTAACCAATAGGTGTGTAACTTACATAGATTCCATAGCCGGGATTGTCCATGATATGATCACACTGCATGCATAACGCTTTCTAAAAATATTCACCACAGAATAGTTTGCATGTGGCTTTAAGATCTTGCATCACAATACAAGGCATATTGACACTTTGAAGAATTTTCTCTGATTTTGCAGAGATTTTCAAACACCAGGTTCAAAAATGAGGCAGAATTCTCAGAAAAACTCTTAGAGCAAATTCTACCCGAGACAAGTATTTTACATGGATTCACTCACCGTGAAATTCTGTGTTCCGAAAACACTTCACGTATCTAGGATTCGACAAATATTAACTACAGAGTATTTAGCATGCGGATTACCGAAATTTCATCCACCATAAAAGGCATATGTACACCGAGAATCTAGTAATCTGGGTTCGCAGGATTTTCCTAACGCCAGTTTCGAAAATCAGGCCGATTTCTCAGGAAAAATCTCTTGGAGTGATTTCTAACCAAGGGAAATGTAATTTATGTAAAATCCCTGGCCGTGAAATTCCGTGTTCCGAACATGTTACATGCATAAAGGATTCGACATCTATTCACTACAAATTTCTTAGCATGTGGATTACCGAACTGTCATCACAATATATTGAATAATGATTCTTAGAAGTATTTTCTCAGATTTTGAAGTGTTTTCTAAACGCCAGGTTCAAAAATGACGAAGTTTTCGCAGAAAAACTATCTCGGAGCGAGTTCTACCCAATAGAGAAGTCATTTACATAGTTTCAATCACCGTGAAATTCCACGTTCTGAATACGGTACATGCCTCACGGATTAGAAAATGATTCTTTAATATGTTGTGAAAATATGGATTCCCGAACTTTCTTGCAACATAAATGCACATTTACACCTGCAAATATTTACTCCCTTTTTGCAGCTTTTTCCAAACTTCAGATTTGATAATCATGCAATGTTCGCAGAAAAATTCTCTTCTAGCTCGTTCTACTCAATAGAATTGTAATTTACATAGTTTCATTACCGTGAAATTTCGTTTTCCAAAAGCGCTACATGAATCATGGTTTAAAAAATAATTACTACACTGTTATTAACATGTGGATTACCGGACTTTCATTCACCAGTCAAGGCATATTGACACTTAGAAGCATTTTCTCAAATTTCACAGGGTTCCCCTAATGGCAGTTTTCAAAATGAGGCACATTTCGCAGAAAAATTCTCTTCAAACGAGTTCTACCCAATAGACATGTAACTTCCATTTTTCCCTTCACTATGACATTCCATATTCTGAACACGTTTCATGCATCACGAGGTCGACAAACATTCTTTAATGAGTGTGAGCATGTGGATTACCGAACTTTCATCCACCATACAAGGCATATTTACACCTAGAAGTAGTTATTCTGATTTTGCAGGTTTTTCCTAACATCCAGTTTCGAAAATCATGAAATTTTCAGAGAAACATTCAATTCAAGCGAGTTCTATCCAGTAGAATTGTTATTTTCAGAGCTTCACTCACCGAGACATTCCGTGTTCCAAAAACGTTACATTCATCACTGCTTCAACAAACATTATTTAATGACCGTTAGCATGTTGATTACCGATATTTCAACCACAATACAAGGCATATTTACACCTAGAAACATTTACTTAGATTTCGCAGGTTTTCCTAATATCACTTACGAAAATCAGGCAGTTTTCGCAGAAAAATTCTCTTGGTGCATGTTCTATCCAATAGACATCTCATTTTTATAGATACCTACACCGTAACATTCCGTGTACCAAAAACGGTCCATGCACCACGGATTCAACAAATATCACTGCTGAGTTCTTAGCATGTGAATTACACTTCTTTAATAACCCATTGAAACACATTGTCACCTTAAAGCATTTACTCAGATTTTGCAGCGTTTTCATAACAACAGTTTCCAAACTGAGGCAGATTTTTCAGTAAAATGCTCCTGGAGCGTGTTCTAACCAAGAGATATGTAATTTACATAGTTTGCCTCACCGTGACAGTCCATGTTCCGAACGCATTACACACATCACGATTTGACAAACATTCTTAATGAGTTGTGTACATGTGTATTACACAACTTTCATCCACCATACAAGGCATATTGACACCTAGAAATATTAACACTGAGTTCGCAGATATTTCCTAATAGCAGTTTCGAAAATCAGGCAGTTTTCAAAGGAAAAAACTGTTGGAGCGTGTTCTACCCAATAGATATGTAAATTACATAGATTCTCCCACTGTGAAATTACGTGTTTTGAACACGCTACATGCAGAAAAGTTTCGACAAAAATACACTACTGGGTTGTTTGCATGTGGATTACAGGACTTTCTCACTATAGAAGGCATATAGATGCTTAGAAGCATTTTTTGTGATTTCACAGGGATTTCCAAACGCCAGTTTTGAAAATGAGGCCGATTTCACAGCAAAAACCTCTTGGAGCGGGTTCTAAACAATAGATATGTAATTTACATGGATTCGCTCACCGTCAAATTCCGTCTTCCGAACACGCTACATGCATCTCGGATGCGACAAATATTCACTACAGAGTTGTTAGCAAGTGGATTACAGCACTTTCATCCTCCATACAAGGCTTGCTGACACTTTGAAGAATTTTCTCAGATTTCACACGTTAGTTTGAATGCCAGTTTTGAAAATGAGGCAGATTTGGCAGAAAAATGCTCTTGGAGCCATTTCTACCCAAAAGATAGGTAATTTCCCTACTTTCAATCACCGTGACATTCTGTGTTCTGAACACGTTACATGCACCACGGATTCAACAAACATTCTTTTATGAGTTGTGTACATGTGTTTTAACGAACTTTAATCCACCTTACAGTGCATATTTATACATAGAAATTTTATTCTGATTTAGTAGTGTTCTCCTAATGTCAGTCTCTAAAATCATGCAGTTTCCACAGAAAAATCCTCTTGGAGCGAGTTCTACCCAATAGACATGCAATTTACATAGAATCCGTCATTGTGAAATTCCGTGTTCCGAAAAAGCTACATGCATCACGGATTCAAAAAATATTCACTACAGAGTTGTTAGCATAAGGATTACTGAACTTTCATCCACCCTAAAAGCCATGTTGACAATTTGAAGCATTTTCTCACATTTCGAAAGTTTTTCCTAATGCCGGTATTGAAAAGGAGGCAGATTTGCCAGAAAACTTCTCGTGGAGCGAGTACTTCCCAATAGAAATGTAATTTATATAGTTTCCCTCACAGTGACATTCCATTTTCTTCACACGCTTCATACATCAAGGTTTCAACAAACTTTCTCGAATGAGTTGTGAACATGTAGATTACAGAACTTTCATCCACCATACATGGCATATTTACAACTAGAAACATTTACTCTGAATTTGCAGCTTTTTCCTAATGCCAGTTTGGAAAATCAGGCCGTTTTCTCAGGGAAAAACTTTTGGAGCGAATTCTAACCAATAGGTGTGTAACTTACATAGATTCCATAGCCGGGATTGTCCGTGATATGATCACACTGCATGCATAACGCTTTCTAAAAATATTCACCACAGAATAGTTTGCATGTGGCTTTAAGATCTTGCATCACAATACAAGGCATATTGACACTTTGAAGAATTTTCTCTGATTTTGCAGAGATTTTCAAACACCAGGTTCAAAAATGAGGCAGAATTCTCAGAAAAACTCTTAGAGCAAATTCTACCCGAGACAAGTATTTTACATGGATTCACTCACCGTGAAATTCTGTGTTCCGAAAACACTTCACGTATCTAGGATTCGACAAATATTAACTACAGAGTATTTAGCATGCGGATTACCGAAATTTCATCCACCATAAAAGGCATATGTACACCGAGAATCTAGTAATCTGGGTTCGCAGGATTTTCCTAACGCCAGTTTCGAAAATCAGGCCGATTTCTCAGGAAAAATCTCTTGGAGTGATTTCTAACCAAGGGAAATGTAATTTATGTAAAATCCCTGGCCGTGAAATTCCGTGTTCCGAACATGTTACATGCATAAAGGATTCGACATCTATTCACTACAAATTTCTTAGCATGTGGATTACCGAACTGTCATCACAATATATTGAATAATGATTCTTAGAAGTATTTTCTCAGATTTTGAAGTGTTTTCTAAACGCCAGGTTCAAAAATGACGAAGTTTTCGCAGAAAAACTCTCTCGGAGCGAGTTCTACCCAATAGAGAAGTCATTTACATAGTTTCAATCACCGTGAAATTCCACGTTCTGAATACGGTACATGCCTCACGGATTAGAAAATGATTCTTTAATATGTTGTGAAAATATGGATTCCCGAACTTTCTTGCAACATAAATGCACATTTACACCTGCAAATATTTACTCCCTTTTTGCAGCTTTTTCCAAACTTCAGATTTGATAATCATGCAATGTTCGCAGAAAAATTCTCTTCTAGCTCGTTCTACTCAATAGAATTGTAATTTACATAGTTTCATTACCGTGAAATTTCGTTTTCCAAAAGCGCTACATGAATCATGGTTAAAAAATAATTACTACACTGTTATTAACATGTGGATTACCGGACTTTCATTCACCAGTCAAGGCATATTGACACTTAGAAGCATTTTCTCAAATTTCACAGGGTTCCCCTAATGGCAGTTTTCAAAATGAGGCACATTTCGCAGAAAAATTCTCTTCAAACGAGTTCTACCCAATAGACATGTAACTTCCATTTTTCCCTTCACTATGACATTCCATATTCTGAACACGTTTCATGCATCACGAGGTCAACAAACATTCTTTAATGAGTGTGAGCATGTGGATTACCGAACTTTCATCCACCATACAAGGCATATTTACACCTAGAAGTAGTTATTCTGATTTTGCAGGTTTTTCCTAACATCCAGTTTCGAAAATCATGAAATTTTCAGAGAAACATTCAATTCAAGCGAGTTCTATCCAGTAGAATTGTTATTTTCAGAGCTTCACTCACCGAGACATTCCGTGTTCCGAAAACGTTACATTCATCACTGCTTCAACAAACATTATTTAATGACCGTTAGCATGTTGATTACCGATATTTCAACCACAATACAAGGCATATTTACACCTAGAAACATTTACTTAGATTTCGCAGGTTTTCCTAATATCACTTACGAAAATCAGGCAGTTTTCGCAGAAAAATTCTCTTGGTGCATGTTCTATCCAATAGACATCTCATTTTTATAGATACCTACACCGTAACATTCCGTGTACCAAAAACGGTCCATGCACCACGGATTCAACAAATATCACTGCTGAGTTCTTAGCATGTGAATTACACTTCTTTAATAACCCATTGAAACACATTGTCACCTTAAAGCATTTACTCAGATTTTGCAGCGTTTTCATAACAACAGTTTCCAAACTGAGGCAGATTTTTCAGTAAAATGCTCCTGGAGCGTGTTCTAACCAAGAGATATGTAATTTACATAGTTTGCCTCACCGTGACAGTCCATGTTCCGAACGCATTACACACATCACGATTTGACAAACATTCTTAATGAGTTGTGTACATGTGTATTACACAACTTTCATCCACCATACAAGGCATATTGACACCTAGAAATATTAACACTGAGTTCGCAGATATTTCCTAATAGCAGTTTCGAAAATCAGGCAGTTTTCAAAGGAAAAAACTGTTGGAGCGTGTTCTACCCAATAGATATGTAAATTACATAGATTCTCCCACTGTGAAATTACGTGTTTTGAACACGCTACATGCAGAAAAGTTTCGACAAAAATACACTACTGGGTTGTTTGCATGTGGATTACAGGACTTTCTCACTATAGAAGGCATATAGATGCTTAGAAGCATTTTTTGTGATTTCACAGGGATTTCCAAACGCCAGTTTTGAAAATGAGGCCGATTTCACAGCAAAAACCTCTTGGAGCGGGTTCTAAACAATAGATATGTAATTTACATGGATTCGCTCACCGTCAAATTCCGTCTTCCGAACACGCTACATGCATCTCGGGTGCGACAAATATTCACTACAGAGTTGTTAGCAAGTGGATTACAGCACTTTCATCCTCCATACAAGGCTTGCTGACACTTTGAAGAATTTTCTCAGATTTCACACGTTAGTTTGAATGCCAGTTTTGAAAATGAGGCAGATTTGGCAGAAAAATGCTCTTGGAGCCATTTCTACCCAAAAGATAGGTAATTTCCCTACTTTCAATCACCGTGACATTCTGTGTTCTGAACACGTTACATGCACCACGGATTCAACAAACATTCTTTTATGAGTTGTGTACATGTGTTTTAACGAACTTTAATCCACCTTACAGTGCATATTTATACATAGAAATTTTATTCTGATTTAGTAGTGTTCTCCTAATGTCAGTCTCTAAAATCATGCAGTTTCCACAGAAAAATCCTCTTGGAGCGAGTTCTACCCAATAGACATGCAATTTACATAGAATCCGTCATTGTGAAATTCCGTGTTCCGAAAAAGCTACATGCATCACGGATTCAAAAAATATTCACTACAGAGTTGTTAGCATAAGGATTACCGAACTTTCATCCACCCTAAAAGCCATGTTGACAATTTGAAGCATTTTCTCACATTTCGAAAGTTTTTCCTAATGCCGGTATTGAAAAGGAGGCAGATTTGCCAGAAAACTTCTCGTGGAGCGAGTACTTCCCAATAGAAATGTAATTTACATAGTTTCCCTCACAGTGACATTCCATTTTCTTCACACGCTTCATACATCAAGGTTTCAACAAACTTTCTCGAATGAGTTGTGAACATGTAGATTACAGAACTTTCATCCACCATACATGGCATATTTACAACTAGAAACATTTACTCTGAATTTGCAGCTTTTTCCTAATGCCAGTTTGGAAAATCAGGCCGTTTTCTCAGGGAAAAACTTTTGGAGCGAATTCTAACCAATAGGTGTGTAACTTACATAGATTCCATAGCCGGGATTGTCCATGATATGATCACACTGCATGCATAACGCTTTCTAAAAATATTCACCACAGAATAGTTTGCATGTGGCTTTAAGATCTTGCATCACAATACAAGGCATATTGACACTTTGAAGAATTTTCTCTGATTTTGCAGAGATTTTCAAACACCAGGTTCAAAAATGAGGCAGAATTCTCAGAAAAACTCTTAGAGCAAATTCTACCCGAGACAAGTATTTTACATGGATTCACTCACCGTGAAATTCTGTGTTCCGAAAACACTTCACGTATCTAGGATTCGACAAATATTAACTACAGAGTATTTAGCATGCGGATTACCGAAATTTCATCCACCATAAAAGGCATATGTACACCGAGAATCTAGTAATCCGGGTTCGCAGGATTTTCCTAACGCCAGTTTCGAAAATCAGGCCGATTTCTCAGGAAAAATCTCTTGGAGTGATTTCTAACCAAGGGAAATGTAATTTATGTAAAATCCCTGGCCGTGAAATTCCGTGTTCCGAACATGTTACATGCATAAAGGATTCGACAACTATTCACTACAAATTTCTTAGCATGTGGATTACCGAACTGTCATCACAATATATTGAATAATGATTCTTAGAAGTATTTTCTCAGATTTTGAAGTGTTTTCTAAACGCCAGGTTCAAAAATGACGAAGTTTTCGCAGAAAAACTCTCTCGGAGCGAGTTCTACCCAATAGAGAAGTCATTTACATAGTTTCAATCACCGTGAAATTCCACGTTCTGAATACGGTACATGCCTCACGGATTAGAAAATGATTCTTTAATATGTTGTGAAAATATGGATTCCCGAACTTTCTTGCAACATAAATGCACATTTACACCTGCAAATATTTACTCCCTTTTTGCAGCTTTTACCAAACTTCAGATTTGATAATCATGCAATGTTCGCAGAAAAATTCTCTTCTAGCTCGTTCTACTCAATAGAATTGTAATTTACATAGTTTCATTACCGTGAAATTTCGTTTTCCAAAAGCGCTACATGAATCACGGTTTAAAAAATAATTACTACACTGTTATTAACATGTGGATTACCGGACTTTCATTCACCAGTCAAGGCATATTGACACTTAGAAGCATTTTCTCAAATTTCACAGGGTTCCCCTAATGGCAGTTTTCAAAATGAGGCACATTTCGCAGAAAAATTCTCTTCAAACGAGTTCTACCCAATAGACATGTAACTTCCATTTTTCCCTTCACTATGACATTCCATATTCTGAACACGTTTCATGCATCACGAGGTCGACAAACATTCTTTAATGAGTGTGAGCATGTGGATTACCGAACTTTCATCCACCATACAAGGCATATTTACACCTAGAAGTAGTTATTCTGATTTTGCAGGTTTTTCCTAACATCCAGTTTCGAAAATCATGAAATTTTCAGAGAAACATTCAATTCAAGCGAGTTCTATCCAGTAGAATTGTTATTTTCAGAGCTTCACTCACCGAGACATTCCGTGTTCCGAAAACGTTACATTCATCACTGCTTCAACAAACATTATTTAATGACCGTTAGCATGTTGATTACCGATATTTCAACCACAATACAAGGCATATTTACACCTAGAAACATTTACTTAGATTTCGCAGGTTTTCCTAATATCACTTACGAAAATCAGGCAGTTTTCGCAGAAAAATTCTCTTGGTGCATGTTCTATCCAATAGACATCTCATTTTTATAGATACCTACACCGTAACATTCCGTGTACCAAAAACGGTCCATGCACCACGGATTCAACAAATATCACTGCTGAGTTCTTAGCATGTGAATTACACTTCTTTAATAACCCATTGAAACACATTGTCACCTTAAAGCATTTACTCAGATTTTGCAGCGTTTTCATAACAACAGTTTCCAAACTGAGGCAGATTTTTCAGTAAAATGCTCCTGGAGCGTGTTCTAACCAAGAGATATGTAATTTACATAGTTTGCCTCACCGTGACAGTCCATGTTCCGAACGCATTACACACATCACGATTTGACAAACATTCTTAATGAGTTGTGTACATGTGTATTACACAACTTTCATCCACCATACAAGGCATATTGACACCTAGAAATATTAACACTGAGTTCGCAGATATTTCCTAATAGCAGTTTCGAAAATCAGGCAGTTTTCAAAGGAAAAAACTGTTGGAGCGTGTTCTACCCAATAGATATGTAAATTACATAGATTCTCCCACTGTGAAATTACGTGTTTTGAACACGCTACATGCAGAAAAGTTTCGACAAAAATACACTACTGGGTTGTTTGCATGTGGATTACAGGACTTTCTCACTATAGAAGGCATATAGATGCTTAGAAGCATTTTTTGTGATTTCACAGGGATTTCCAAACGCCAGTTTTGAAAATGAGGCCGATTTCACAGCAAAAACCTCTTGGAGCGGGTTCTAAACAATAGATATGTAATTTACATGGATTCGCTCACCGTCAAATTCCGTCTTCCGAACACGCTACATGCATCTCGGATGCGACAAATATTCACTACAGAGTTGTTAGCAAGTGGATTACAGCACTTTCATCCTCCATACAAGGCTTGCTGACACTTTGAAGAATTTTCTCAGATTTCACACGTTAGTTTGAATGCCAGTTTTGAAAATGAGGCAGATTTGGCAGAAAAATGCTCTTGGAGCCATTTCTACCCAAAAGATAGGTAATTTCCCTACTTTCAATCACCGTGACATTCTGTGTTCTGAACACGTTACATGCACCACGGATTCAACAAACATTCTTTTATGAGTTGTGTACATGTGTTTTAACGAACTTTAATCCACCTTACAGTGCATATTTATACATAGAAATTTTATTCTGATTTAGTAGTGTTCTCCTAATGTCAGTCTCTAAAATCATGCAGTTTCCACAGAAAAATCCTCTTGGAGCGAGTTCTACCCAATAGACATGCAATTTACATAGAATCCGTCATTGTGAAATTCCGTGTTCCGAAAAAGCTACATGCATCACGGATTCAAAAAATATTCACTACAGAGTTGTTAGCATAAGGATTACCGAACTTTCATCCACCCTAAAAGCCATGTTGACAATTTGAAGCATTTTCTCACATTTCGAAAGTTTTTCCTAATGCCGGTATTGAAAAGGAGGCAGATTTGCCAGAAAACTTCTCGTGGAGCGAGTACTTCCCAATAGAAATGTAATTTACATAGTTTCCCTCACAGTGACATTCCATTTTCTTCACACGCTTCATACATCAAGGTTTCAACAAACTTTCTCGAATGAGTTGTGAACATGTAGATTACAGAACTTTCATCCACCATACATGGCATATTTACAACTAGAAACATTAACTCTGAATTTGCAGCTTTTTCCTAATGCCAGTTTGGAAAATCAGGCCGTTTTCTCAGGGAAAAACTTTTGGAGCGAATTCTAACCAATAGGTGTGTAATTTACATAGATTCCATAGCCGGGATTGTCCGTGATATGATCACACTGCATGCATAACGCTTTCTAAAAATATTCACCACAGAATAGTTTGCATGTGGCTTTAAGATCTTGCATCACAATACAAGGCATATTGACACTTTGAAGAATTTTCTCTGATTTTGCAGAGATTTTCAAACGCCAGGTTCAAAAATGAGGCAGAATTCTCAGAAAAACTCTTAGAGCAAATTCTACCCGAGACAAGTATTTTACATGGATTCACTCACCGTGAAATTCTGTGTTCCGAAAACACTTCACGTATCTAGGATTCGACAAATATTAACTACAGAGTATTTAGCATGCGGATTACCGAAATTTCATCCACCATAAAAGGCATATGTACACCGAGAATCTAGTAATCCGGGTTCGCAGGATTTTCCTAACGCCAGTTTCGAAAATCAGGCCGATTTCTCAGGAAAAATCTCTTGGAGTGATTTCTAACCAAGGGAAATGTAATTTATGTAAAATCCCTGGCCGTGAAATTCCGTGTTCCGAACATGTTACATGCATAAAGGATTCGACAACTATTCACTACAAATTTCTTAGCATGTGGATTACCGAACTGTCATCACAATATATTGAATAATGATTCTTAGAAGTATTTTCTCAGATTTTGAAGTGTTTTCTAAACGCCAGGTTCAAAAATGACGAAGTTTTCGCAGAAAAACTCTCTCGGAGCGAGTTCTACCCAATAGAGAAGTCATTTACATAGTTTCAATCACCGTGAAATTCCACGTTCTGAATACGGTACATGCCTCACGGATTAGAAAATGATTCTTTAATATGTTGTGAAAATATGGATTCCCGAACTTTCTTGCAACATAAATGCACATTTACACCTGCAAATATTTACTCCCTTTTTGCAGCTTTTACCAAACTTCAGATTTGATAATCATGCAATGTTCGCAGAAAAATTCTCTTCTAGCTCGTTCTACTCAATAGAATTGTAATTTACATAGTTTCATTACCGTGAAATTTCGTTTTCCAAAAGCGCTACATGAATCACGGTTTAAAAAATAATTACTACACTGTTATTAACATGTGGATTACCGGACTTTCATTCACCAGTCAAGGCATATTGACACTTAGAAGCATTTTCTCAAATTTCACAGGGTTCCCCTAATGGCAGTTTTCAAAATGAGGCACATTTCGCAGAAAAATTCTCTTCAAACGAGTTCTACCCAATAGACATGTAACTTCCATTTTTCCCTTCACTATGACATTCCATATTCTGAACACGTTTCATGCATCACGAGGTCGACAAACATTCTTTAATGAGTGTGAGCATGTGGATTACCGAACTTTCATCCACCATACAAGGCATATTTACACCTAGAAGTAGTTATTCTGATTTTGCAGGTTTTTCCTAACATCCAGTTTCGAAAATCATGAAATTTTCAGAGAAACATTCAATTCAAGCGAGTTCTATCCAGTAGAATTGTTATTTTCAGAGCTTCACTCACCGAGACATTCCGTGTTCCGAAAACGTTACATTCATCACTGCTTCAACAAACATTATTTAATGACCGTTAGCATGTTGATTACCGATATTTCAACCACAATACAAGGCATATTTACACCTAGAAACATTTACTTAGATTTCGCAGGTTTTCCTAATATCACTTACGAAAATCAGGCAGTTTTCGCAGAAAAATTCTCTTGGTGCATGTTCTATCCAATAGACATCTCATTTTTATAGATACCTACACCGTAACATTCCGTGTACCAAAAACGGTCCATGCACCACGGATTCAACAAATATCACTGCTGAGTTCTTAGCATGTGAATTACACTTCTTTAATAACCCATTGAAACACATTGTCACCTTAAAGCATTTACTCAGATTTTGCAGCGTTTTCATAACAACAGTTTCCAAACTGAGGCAGATTTTTCAGTAAAATGCTCCTGGAGCGTGTTCTAACCAAGAGATATGTAATTTACATAGTTTGCCTCACCGTGACAGTCCATGTTCCGAACGCATTACACACATCACGATTTGACAAACATTCTTAATGAGTTGTGTACATGTGTATTACACAACTTTCATCCACCATACAAGGCATATTGACACCTAGAAATATTAACACTGAGTTCGCAGATATTTCCTAATAGCAGTTTCGAAAATCAGGCAGTTTTCAAAGGAAAAAACTGTTGGAGCGTGTTCTACCCAATAGATATGTAAATTACATAGATTCTCCCACTGTGAAATTACGTGTTTTGAACACGCTACATGCAGAAAAGTTTCGACAAAAATACACTACTGGGTTGTTTGCATGTGGATTACAGGACTTTCTCACTATAGAAGGCATATAGATGCTTAGAAGCATTTTTTGTGATTTCACAGGGATTTCCAAACGCCAGTTTTGAAAATGAGGCCGATTTCACAGCAAAAACCTCTTGGAGCGGGTTCTAAACAATAGATATGTAATTTACATGGATTCGCTCACCGTCAAATTCCGTCTTCCGAACACGCTACATGCATCTCGGATGCGACAAATATTCACTACAGAGTTGTTAGCAAGTGGATTACAGCACTTTCATCCTCCATACAAGGCTTGCTGACACTTTGAAGAATTTTCTCAGATTTCACACGTTAGTTTGAATGCCAGTTTTGAAAATGAGGCAGATTTGGCAGAAAAATGCTCTTGGAGCCATTTCTACCCAAAAGATAGGTAATTTCCCTACTTTCAATCACCGTGACATTCTGTGTTCTGAACACGTTACATGCACCACGGATTCAACAAACATTCTTTTATGAGTTGTGTACATGTGTTTTAACGAACTTTAATCCACCTTACAGTGCATATTTATACATAGAAATTTTATTCTGATTTAGTAGTGTTCTCCTAATGTCAGTCTCTAAAATCATGCAGTTTCCACAGAAAAATCCTCTTGGAGCGAGTTCTACCCAATAGACATGCAATTTACATAGAATCCGTCATTGTGAAATTCCGTGTTCCGAAAAAGCTACATGCATCACGGATTCAAAAAATATTCACTACAGAGTTGTTAGCATAAGGATTACCGAACTTTCATCCACCCTAAAAGCCATGTTGACAATTTGAAGCATTTTCTCACATTTCGAAAGTTTTTCCTAATGCCGGTATTGAAAAGGAGGCAGATTTGCCAGAAAACTTCTCGTGGAGCGAGTACTTCCCAATAGAAATGTAATTTACATAGTTTCCCTCACAGTGACATTCCATTTTCTTCACACGCTTCATACATCAAGGTTTCAACAAACTTTCTCGAATGAGTTGTGAACATGTAGATTACAGAACTTTCATCCACCATACATGGCATATTTACAACTAGAAACATTAACTCTGAATTTGCAGCTTTTTCCTAATGCCAGTTTGGAAAATCAGGCCGTTTTCTCAGGGAAAAACTTTTGGAGCGAATTCTAACCAATAGGTGTGTAATTTACATAGATTCCATAGCCGGGATTGTCCGTGATATGATCACACTGCATGCATAACGCTTTCTAAAAATATTCACCACAGAATAGTTTGCATGTGGCTTTAAGATCTTGCATCACAATACAAGGCATATTGACACTTTGAAGAATTTTCTCTGATTTTGCAGAGATTTTCAAACGCCAGGTTCAAAAATGAGGCAGAATTCTCAGAAAAACTCTTAGAGCAAATTCTACCCGAGACAAGTATTTTACATGGATTCACTCACCGTGAAATTCTGTGTTCCGAAAACACTTCACGTATCTAGGATTCGACAAATATTAACTACAGAGTATTTAGCATGCGGATTACCGAAATTTCATCCACCATAAAAGGCATATGTACACCGAGAATCTAGTAATCCGGGTTCGCAGGATTTTCCTAACGCCAGTTTCGAAAATCAGGCCGATTTCTCAGGAAAAATCTCTTGGAGTGATTTCTAACCAAGGGAAATGTAATTTATGTAAAATCCCTGGCCGTGAAATTCCGTGTTCCGAACATGTTACATGCATAAAGGATTCGACAACTATTCACTACAAATTTCTTAGCATGTGGATTACCGAACTGTCATCACAATATATTGAATAATGATTCTTAGAAGTATTTTCTCAGATTTTGAAGTGTTTTCTAAACGCCAGGTTCAAAAATGACGAAGTTTTCGCAGAAAAACTCTCTCGGAGCGAGTTCTACCCAATAGAGAAGTCATTTACATAGTTTCAATCACCGTGAAATTCCACGTTCTGAATACGGTACATGCCTCACGGATTAGAAAATGATTCTTTAATATGTTGTGAAAATATGGATTCCCGAACTTTCTTGCAACATAAATGCACATTTACACCTGCAAATATTTACTCCCTTTTTGCAGCTTTTACCAAACTTCAGATTTGATAATCATGCAATGTTCGCAGAAAAATTCTCTTCTAGCTCGTTCTACTCAATAGAATTGTAATTTACATAGTTTCATTACCGTGAAATTTCATTTTCCAAAAGCGCTACATGAATCACGGTTTAAAAAATAATTACTACACTGTTATTAACATGTGGATTACCGGACTTTCATTCACCAGTCAAGGCATATTGACACTTAGAAGCATTTTCTCAAATTTCACAGGGTTCCCCTAATGGCAGTTTTCAAAATGAGGCACATTTCGCAGAAAAATTCTCTTCAAACGAGTTCTACCCAATAGACATGTAACTTCCATTTTTCCCTTCACTATGACATTCCATATTCTGAACACGTTTCATGCATCACGAGGTCGACAAACATTCTTTAATGAGTGTGAGCATGTGGATTACCGAACTTTCATCCACCATACAAGGCATATTTACACCTAGAAGTAGTTATTCTGATTGTGCAGGTTTTTCCTAACATCCAGTTTCGAAAATCATGAAATTTTCAGAGAAACATTCAATTCAAGCGAGTTCTATCCAGTAGAATTGTTATTTTCAGAGCTTCACTCACCGAGACATTCCGTGTTCCGAAAACGTTACATTCATCACTGCTTCAACAAACATTATTTAATGACCGTTAGCATGTTGATTACCGATATTTCAACCACAATACAAGGCATATTTACACCTAGAAACATTTACTTAGATTTCGCAGGTTTTCCTAATATCACTTACGAAAATCAGGCAGTTTTCGCAGAAAAATTCTCTTGGTGCATGTTCTATCCAATAGACATCTCATTTTTATAGATACCTACACCGTAACATTCCGTGTACCAAAAACGGTCCATGCACCACGGATTCAACAAATATCACTGCTGAGTTCTTAGCATGTGAATTACACTTCTTTAATAACCCATTGAAACACATTGTCACCTTAAAGCATTTACTCAGATTTTGCAGCGTTTTCATAACAACAGTTTCCAAACTGAGGCAGATTTTTCAGTAAAATGCTCCTGGAGCGTGTTCTAACCAAGAGATATGTAATTTACATAGTTTGCCTCACCGTGACAGTCCATGTTCCGAACGCATTACACACATCACGATTTGACAAACATTCTTAATGAGTTGTGTACATGTGTATTACACAACTTTCATCCACCATACAAGGCATATTGACACCTAGAAATATTAACACTGAGTTCGCAGATATTTCCTAATAGCAGTTTCGAAAATCAGGCAGTTTTCAAAGGAAAAAACTGTTGGAGCGTGTTCTACCCAATAGATATGTAAATTACATAGATTCTCCCACTGTGAAATTACGTGTTTTGAACACGCTACATGCAGAAAAGTTTCGACAAAAATACACTACTGGGTTGTTTGCATGTGGATTACAGGACTTTCTCACTATAGAAGGCATATAGATGCTTAGAAGCATTTTTTGTGATTTCACAGGGATTTCCAAACGCCAGTTTTGAAAATGAGGCCGATTTCACAGCAAAAACCTCTTGGAGCGGGTTCTAAACAATAGATATGTAATTTACATGGATTCGCTCACCGTCAAATTCCGTCTTCCGAACACGCTACATGCATCTCGGGTGCGACAAATATTCACTACAGAGTTGTTAGCAAGTGGATTACAGCACTTTCATCCTCCATACAAGGCTTGCTGACACTTTGAAGAATTTTCTCAGATTTCACACGTTAGTTTGAATGCCAGTTTTGAAAATGAGGCAGATTTGGCAGAAAAATGCTCTTGGAGCCATTTCTACCCAAAAGATAGGTAATTTCCCTACTTTCAATCACCGTGACATTCTGTGTTCTGAACACGTTACATGCACCACGGATTCAACAAACATTCTTTTATGAGTTGTGTACATGTGTTTTAACGAACTTTAATCCACCTTACAGTGCATATTTATACATAGAAATTTTATTCTGATTTAGTAGTGTTCTCCTAATGTCAGTCTCTAAAATCATGCAGTTTCCACAGAAAAATCCTCTTGGAGCGAGTTCTACCCAATAGACATGCAATTTACATAGAATCCGTCATTGTGAAATTCCGTGTTCCGAAAAAGCTACATGCATCACGGATTCAAAAAATATTCACTACAGAGTTGTTAGCATAAGGATTACCGAACTTTCATCCACCCTAAAAGCCATGTTGACAATTTGAAGCATTTTCTCACATTTCGAAAGTTTTTCCTAATGCCGGTATTGAAAAGGAGGCAGATTTGCCAGAAAACTTCTCGTGGAGCGAGTACTTCCCAATAGAAATGTAATTTACATAGTTTCCCTCACAGTGACATTCCATTTTCTTCACACGCTTCATACATCAAGGTTTCAACAAACTTTCTCGAATGAGTTGTGAACATGTAGATTACAGAACTTTCATCCACCATACATGGCATATTTACAACTAGAAACATTAACTCTGAATTTGCAGCTTTTTCCTAATGCCAGTTTGGAAAATCAGGCCGTTTTCTCAGGGAAAAACTTTTGGAGCGAATTCTAACCAATAGGTGTGTAATTTACATAGATTCCATAGCCGGGATTGTCCGTGATATGATCACACTGCATGCATAACGCTTTCTAAAAATATTCACCACAGAATAGTTTGCATGTGGCTTTAAGATCTTGCATCACAATACAAGGCATATTGACACTTTGAAGAATTTTCTCTGATTTTGCAGAGATTTTCAAACGCCAGGTTCAAAAATGAGGCAGAATTCTCAGAAAAACTCTTAGAGCAAATTCTACCCGAGACAAGTATTTTACATGGATTCACTCACCGTGAAATTCTGTGTTCCGAAAACACTTCACGTATCTAGGATTCGACAAATATTAACTACAGAGTATTTAGCATGCGGATTACCGAAATTTCATCCACCATAAAAGGCATATGTACACCGAGAATCTAGTAATCCGGGTTCGCAGGATTTTCCTAACGCCAGTTTCGAAAATCAGGCCGATTTCTCAGGAAAAATCTCTTGGAGTGATTTCTAACCAAGGGAAATGTAATTTATGTAAAATCCCTGGCCGTGAAATTCCGTGTTCCGAACATGTTACATGCATAAAGGATTCGACAACTATTCACTACAAATTTCTTAGCATGTGGATTACCGAACTGTCATCACAATATATTGAATAATGATTCTTAGAAGTATTTTCTCAGATTTTGAAGTGTTTTCTAAACGCCAGGTTCAAAAATGACGAAGTTTTCGCAGAAAAACTATCTCGGAGCGAGTTCTACCCAATAGAGAAGTCATTTACATAGTTTCAATCACCGTGAAATTCCACGTTCTGAATACGGTACATGCCTCACGGATTAGAAAATGATTCTTTAATATGTTGTGAAAATATGGATTCCCGAACTTTCTTGCAACATAAATGCACATTTACACCTGCAAATATTTACTCCCTTTTTGCAGCTTTTACCAAACTTCAGATTTGATAATCATGCAATGTTCGCAGAAAAATTCTCTTCTAGCTCGTTCTACTCAATAGAATTGTAATTTACATAGTTTCATTACCGTGAAATTTCGTTTTCCAAAAGCGCTACATGAATCACGGTTTAAAAAATAATTACTACACTGTTATTAACATGTGGATTACCGGACTTTCATTCACCAGTCAAGGCATATTGACACTTAGAAGCATTTTCTCAAATTTCACAGGGTTCCCCTAATGGCAGTTTTCAAAATGAGGCACATTTCGCAGAAAAATTCTCTTCAAACGAGTTCTACCCAATAGACATGTAACTTCCATTTTTCCCTTCACTATGACATTCCATATTCTGAACACGTTTCATGCATCACGAGGTCGACAAACATTCTTTAATGAGTGTGAGCATGTGGATTACCGAACTTTCATCCACCATACAAGGCATATTTACACCTAGAAGTAGTTATTCTGATTGTGCAGGTTTTTCCTAACATCCAGTTTCGAAAATCATGAAATTTTCAGAGAAACATTCAATTCAAGCGAGTTCTATCCAGTAGAATTGTTATTTTCAGAGCTTCACTCACCGAGACATTCCGTGTTCCGAAAACGTTACATTCATCACTGCTTCAACAAACATTATTTAATGACCGTTAGCATGTTGATTACCGATATTTCAACCACAATACAAGGCATATTTACACCTAGAAACATTTACTTAGATTTCGCAGGTTTTCCTAATATCACTTACGAAAATCAGGCAGTTTTCGCAGAAAAATTCTCTTGGTGCATGTTCTATCCAATAGACATCTCATTTTTATAGATACCTACACCGTAACATTCCGTGTACCAAAAACGGTCCATGCACCACGGATTCAACAAATATCACTGCTGAGTTCTTAGCATGTGAATTACACTTCTTTAATAACCCATTGAAACACATTGTCACCTTAAAGCATTTACTCAGATTTTGCAGCGTTTTCATAACAACAGTTTCCAAACTGAGGCAGATTTTTCAGTAAAATGCTCCTGGAGCGTGTTCTAACCAAGAGATATGTAATTTACATAGTTTGCCTCACCGTGACAGTCCATGTTCCGAACGCATTACACACATCACGATTTGACAAACATTCTTAATGAGTTGTGTACATGTGTATTACACAACTTTCATCCACCATACAAGGCATATTGACACCTAGAAATATTAACACTGAGTTCGCAGATATTTCCTAATAGCAGTTTCGAAAATCAGGCAGTTTTCAAAGGAAAAAACTGTTGGAGCGTGTTCTACCCAATAGATATGTAAATTACATAGATTCTCCCACTGTGAAATTACGTGTTTTGAACACGCTACATGCAGAAAAGTTTCGACAAAAATACACTACTGGGTTGTTTGCATGTGGATTACAGGACTTTCTCACTATAGAAGGCATATAGATGCTTAGAAGCATTTTTTGTGATTTCACAGGGATTTCCAAACGCCAGTTTTGAAAATGAGGCCGATTTCACAGCAAAAACCTCTTGGAGCGGGTTCTAAACAATAGATATGTAATTTACATGGATTCGCTCACCGTCAAATTCCGTCTTCCGAACACGCTACATGCATCTCGGGTGCGACAAATATTCACTACAGAGTTGTTAGCAAGTGGATTACAGCACTTTCATCCTCCATACAAGGCTTGCTGACACTTTGAAGAATTTTCTCAGATTTCACACGTTAGTTTGAATGCCAGTTTTGAAAATGAGGCAGATTTGGCAGAAAAATGCTCTTGGAGCCATTTCTACCCAAAAGATAGGTAATTTCCCTACTTTCAATCACCGTGACATTCTGTGTTCTGAACACGTTACATGCACCACGGATTCAACAAACATTCTTTTATGAGTTGTGTACATGTGTTTTAACGAACTTTAATCCACCTTACAGTGCATATTTATACATAGAAATTTTATTCTGATTTAGTAGTGTTCTCCTAATGTCAGTCTCTAAAATCATGCAGTTTCCACAGAAAAATCCTCTTGGAGCGAGTTCTACCCAATAGACATGCAATTTACATAGAATCCGTCATTGTGAAATTCCGTGTTCCGAAAAAGCTACATGCATCATGGATTCAAAAAATATTCACTACAGAGTTGTTAGCATAAGGATTACCGAACTTTCATCCACCCTAAAAGCCATGTTGACAATTTGAAGCATTTTCTCACATTTCGAAAGTTTTTCCTAATGCCGGTATTGAAAAGGAGGCAGATTTGCCAGAAAACTTCTCGTGGAGCGAGTACTTCCCAATAGAAATGTAATTTACATAGTTTCCCTCACAGTGACATTCCATTTTCTTCACACGCTTCATACATCAAGGTTTCAACAAACTTTCTCGAATGAGTTGTGAACATGTAGATTACAGAACTTTCATCCACCATACATGGCATATTTACAACTAGAAACATTAACTCTGAATTTGCAGCTTTTTCCTAATGCCAGTTTGGAAAATCAGGCCGTTTTCTCAGGGAAAAACTTTTGGAGCGAATTCTAACCAATAGGTGTGTAATTTACATAGATTCCATAGCCGGGATTGTCCGTGATATGATCACACTGCATGCATAACGCTTTCTAAAAATATTCACCACAGAATAGTTTGCATGTGGCTTTAAGATCTTGCATCACAATACAAGGCATATTGACACTTTGAAGAATTTTCTCTGATTTTGCAGAGATTTTCAAACGCCAGGTTCAAAAATGAGGCAGAATTCTCAGAAAAACTCTTAGAGCAAATTCTACCCGAGACAAGTATTTTACATGGATTCACTCACCGTGAAATTCTGTGTTCCGAAAACACTTCACGTATCTAGGATTCGACAAATATTAACTACAGAGTATTTAGCATGCGGATTACCGAAATTTCATCCACCATAAAAGGCATATGTACACCGAGAATCTAGTAATCCGGGTTCGCAGGATTTTCCTAACGCCAGTTTCGAAAATCAGGCCGATTTCTCAGGAAAAATCTCTTGGAGTGATTTCTAACCAAGGGAAATGTAATTTATGTAAAATCCCTGGCCGTGAAATTCCGTGTTCCGAACATGTTACATGCATAAAGGATTCGACAACTATTCACTACAAATTTCTTAGCATGTGGATTACCGAACTGTCATCACAATATATTGAATAATGATTCTTAGAAGTATTTTCTCAGATTTTGAAGTGTTTTCTAAACGCCAGGTTCAAAAATGACGAAGTTTTCGCAGAAAAACTCTCTCGGAGCGAGTTCTACCCAATAGAGAAGTCATTTACATAGTTTCAATCACCGTGAAATTCCACGTTCTGAATACGGTACATGCCTCACGGATTAGAAAATGATTCTTTAATATGTTGTGAAAATATGGATTCCCGAACTTTCTTGCAACATAAATGCACATTTACACCTGCAAATATTTACTCCCTTTTTGCAGCTTTTACCAAACTTCAGATTTGATAATCATGCAATGTTCGCAGAAAAATTCTCTTCTAGCTCGTTCTACTCAATAGAATTGTAATTTACATAGTTTCATTACCGTGAAATTTCGTTTTCCAAAAGCGCTACATGAATCACGGTTTAAAAAATAATTACTACACTGTTATTAACATGTGGATTACCGGACTTTCATTCACCAGTCAAGGCATATTGACACTTAGAAGCATTTTCTCAAATTTCACAGGGTTCCCCTAATGGCAGTTTTCAAAATGAGGCACATTTCGCAGAAAAATTCTCTTCAAACGAGTTCTACCCAATAGACATGTAACTTCCATTTTTCCCTTCACTATGACATTCCATATTCTGAACACGTTTCATGCATCACGAGGTCGACAAACATTCTTTAATGAGTGTGAGCATGTGGATTACCGAACTTTCATCCACCATACAAGGCATATTTACACCTAGAAGTAGTTATTCTGATTTTGCAGGTTTTTCCTAACATCCAGTTTCGAAAATCATGAAATTTTCAGAGAAACATTCAATTCAAGCGAGTTCTATCCAGTAGAATTGTTATTTTCAGAGCTTCACTCACCGAGACATTCCGTGTTCCGAAAACGTTACATTCATCACTGCTTCAACAAACATTATTTAATGACCGTTAGCATGTTGATTACCGATATTTCAACCACAATACAAGGCATATTTACACCTAGAAACATTTACTTAGATTTCGCAGGTTTTCCTAATATCACTTACGAAAATCAGGCAGTTTTCGCAGAAAAATTCTCTTGGTGCATGTTCTATCCAATAGACATCTCATTTTTATAGATACCTACACCGTAACATTCCGTGTACCAAAAACGGTCCATGCACCACGGATTCAACAAATATCACTGCTGAGTTCTTAGCATGTGAATTACACTTCTTTAATAACCCATTGAAACACATTGTCACCTTAAAGCATTTACTCAGATTTTGCAGCGTTTTCATAACAACAGTTTCCAAACTGAGGCAGATTTTTCAGTAAAATGCTCCTGGAGCGTGTTCTAACCAAGAGATATGTAATTTACATAGTTTGCCTCACCGTGACAGTCCATGTTCCGAACGCATTACACACATCACGATTTGACAAACATTCTTAATGAGTTGTGTACATGTGTATTACACAACTTTCATCCACCATACAAGGCATATTGACACCTAGAAATATTAACACTGAGTTCGCAGATATTTCCTAATAGCAGTTTCGAAAATCAGGCAGTTTTCAAAGGAAAAAACTGTTGGAGCGTGTTCTACCCAATAGATATGTAAATTACATAGATTCTCCCACTGTGAAATTACGTGTTTTGAACACGCTACATGCAGAAAAGTTTCGACAAAAATACACTACTGGGTTGTTTGCATGTGGATTACAGGACTTTCTCACTATAGAAGGCATATAGATGCTTAGAAGCATTTTTTGTGATTTCACAGGGATTTCCAAACGCCAGTTTTGAAAATGAGGCCGATTTCACAGCAAAAACCTCTTGGAGCGGGTTCTAAACAATAGATATGTAATTTACATGGATTCGCTCACCGTCAAATTCCGTCTTCCGAACACGCTACATGCATCTCGGGTGCGACAAATATTCACTACAGAGTTGTTAGCAAGTGGATTACAGCACTTTCATCCTCCATACAAGGCTTGCTGACACTTTGAAGAATTTTCTCAGATTTCACACGTTAGTTTGAATGCCAGTTTTGAAAATGAGGCAGATTTGGCAGAAAAATGCTCTTGGAGCCATTTCTACCCAAAAGATAGGTAATTTCCCTACTTTCAATCACCGTGACATTCTGTGTTCTGAACACGTTACATGCACCACGGATTCAACAAACATTCTTTTATGAGTTGTGTACATGTGTTTTAACGAACTTTAATCCACCTTACAGTGCATATTTATACATAGAAATTTTATTCTGATTTAGTAGTGTTCTCCTAATGTCAGTCTCTAAAATCATGCAGTTTCCACAGAAAAATCCTCTTGGAGCGAGTTCTACCCAATAGACATGCAATTTACATAGAATCCGTCATTGTGAAATTCCGTGTTCCGAAAAAGCTACATGCATCACGGATTCAAAAAATATTCACTACAGAGTTGTTAGCATAAGGATTACCGAACTTTCATCCACCCTAAAAGCCATGTTGACAATTTGAAGCATTTTCTCACATTTCGAAAGTTTTTCCTAATGCCGGTATTGAAAAGGAGGCAGATTTGCCAGAAAACTTCTCGTGGAGCGAGTACTTCCCAATAGAAATGTAATTTACATAGTTTCCCTCACAGTGACATTCCATTTTCTTCACACGCTTCATACATCAAGGTTTCAACAAACTTTCTCGAATGAGTTGTGAACATGTAGATTACAGAACTTTCATCCACCATACATGGCATATTTACAACTAGAAACATTAACTCTGAATTTGCAGCTTTTTCCTAATGCCAGTTTGGAAAATCAGGCCGTTTTCTCAGGGAAAAACTTTTGGAGCGAATTCTAACCAATAGGTGTGTAATTTACATAGATTCCATAGCCGGGATTGTCCGTGATATGATCACACTGCATGCATAACGCTTTCTAAAAATATTCACCACAGAATAGTTTGCATGTGGCTTTAAGATCTTGCATCACAATACAAGGCATATTGACACTTTGAAGAATTTTCTCTGATTTTGCAGAGATTTTCAAACGCCAGGTTCAAAAATGAGGCAGAATTCTCAGAAAAACTCTTAGAGCAAATTCTACCCGAGACAAGTATTTTACATGGATTCACTCACCGTGAAATTCTGTGTTCCGAAAACACTTCACGTATCTAGGATTCGACAAATATTAACTACAGAGTATTTAGCATGCGGATTACCGAAATTTCATCCACCATAAAAGGCATATGTACACCGAGAATCTAGTAATCCGGGTTCGCAGGATTTTCCTAACGCCAGTTTCGAAAATCAGGCCGATTTCTCAGGAAAAATCTCTTGGAGTGATTTCTAACCAAGGGAAATGTAATTTATGTAAAATCCCTGGCCGTGAAATTCCGTGTTCCGAACATGTTACATGCATAAAGGATTCGACAACTATTCACTACAAATTTCTTAGCATGTGGATTACCGAACTGTCATCACAATATATTGAATAATGATTCTTAGAAGTATTTTCTCAGATTTTGAAGTGTTTTCTAAACGCCAGGTTCAAAAATGACGAAGTTTTCGCAGAAAAACTATCTCGGAGCGAGTTCTACCCAATAGAGAAGTCATTTACATAGTTTCAATCACCGTGAAATTCCACGTTCTGAATACGGTACATGCCTCACGGATTAGAAAATGATTCTTTAATATGTTGTGAAAATATGGATTCCCGAACTTTCTTGCAACATAAATGCACATTTACACCTGCAAATATTTACTCCCTTTTTGCAGCTTTTACCAAACTTCAGATTTGATAATCATGCAATGTTCGCAGAAAAATTCTCTTCTAGCTCGTTCTACTCAATAGAATTGTAATTTACATAGTTTCATTACCGTGAAATTTCGTTTTCCAAAAGCGCTACATGAATCACGGTTTAAAAAATAATTACTACACTGTTATTAACATGTGGATTACCGGACTTTCATTCACCAGTCAAGGCATATAGACACTTAGAAGCATTTTCTCAAATTTCACAGGGTTCCCCTAATGGCAGTTTTCAAAATGAGGCACATTTCGCAGAAAAATTCTCTTCAAACGAGTTCTACCCAATAGACATGTAACTTCCATTTTTCCCTTCACTATGACATTCCATATTCTGAACACGTTTCATGCATCACGAGGTCGACAAACATTCTTTAATGAGTGTGAGCATGTGGATTACCGAACTTTCATCCACCATACAAGGCATATTTACACCTAGAAGTAGTTATTCTGATTTTGCAGGTTTTTCCTAACATCCAGTTTCGAAAATCATGAAATTTTCAGAGAAACATTCAATTCAAGTGAGTTCTATCCAGTAGAATTGTTATTTTCAGAGCTTCACTCACCGAGACATTCCGTGTTCCGAAAACGTTACATTCATCACTGCTTCAACAAACATTATTTAATGACCGTTAGCATGTTGATTACCGATATTTCAACCACAATACAAGGCATATTTACACCTAGAAACATTTACTTAGATTTCGCAGGTTTTCCTAATATCACTTACGAAAATCAGGCAGTTTTCGCAGAAAAATTCTCTTGGTGCATGTTCTATCCAATAGACATCTCATTTTTATAGATACCTACACCGTAACATTCCGTGTACCAAAAACGGTCCATGCACCACGGATTCAACAAATATCACTGCTGAGTTCTTAGCATGTGAATTACACTTCTTTAATAACCCATTGAAACACATTGTCACCTTAAAGCATTTACTCAGATTTTGCAGCGTTTTCATAACAACAGTTTCCAAACTGAGGCAGATTTTTCAGTAAAATGCTCCTGGAGCGTGTTCTAACCAAGAGATATGTAATTTACATAGTTTGCCTCACCGTGACAGTCCATGTTCCGAACGCATTACACACATCACGATTTGACAAACATTCTTAATGAGTTGTGTACATGTGTATTACACAACTTTCATCCACCATACAAGGCATATTGACACCTAGAAATATTAACACTGAGTTCGCAGATATTTCCTAATAGCAGTTTCGAAAATCAGGCAGTTTTCAAAGGAAAAAACTGTTGGAGCGTGTTCTACCCAATAGATATGTAAATTACATAGATTCTCCCACTGTGAAATTACGTGTTTTGAACACGCTACATGCAGAAAAGTTTCGACAAAAATACACTACTGGGTTGTTTGCATGTGGATTACAGGACTTTCTCACTATAGAAGGCATATAGATGCTTAGAAGCATTTTTTGTGATTTCACAGGGATTTCCAAACGCCAGTTTTGAAAATGAGGCCGATTTCACAGCAAAAACCTCTTGGAGCGGGTTCTAAACAATAGATATGTAATTTACATGGATTCGCTCACCGTCAAATTCCGTCTTCCGAACACGCTACATGCATCTCGGGTGCGACAAATATTCACTACAGAGTTGTTAGCAAGTGGATTACAGCACTTTCATCCTCCATACAAGGCTTGCTGACACTTTGAAGAATTTTCTCAGATTTCACACGTTAGTTTGAATGCCAGTTTTGAAAATGAGGCAGATTTGGCAGAAAAATGCTCTTGGAGCCATTTCTACCCAAAAGATAGGTAATTTCCCTACTTTCAATCACCGTGACATTCTGTGTTCTGAACACGTTACATGCACCACGGATTCAACAAACATTCTTTTATGAGTTGTGTACATGTGTTTTAACGAACTTTAATCCACCTTACAGTGCATATTTATACATAGAAATTTTATTCTGATTTAGTAGTGTTCTCCTAATGTCAGTCTCTAAAATCATGCAGTTTCCACAGAAAAATCCTCTTGGAGCGAGTTCTACCCAATAGACATGCAATTTACATAGAATCCGTCATTGTGAAATTCCGTGTTCCGAAAAAGCTACATGCATCACGGATTCAAAAAATATTCACTACAGAGTTGTTAGCATAAGGATTACCGAACTTTCATCCACCCTAAAAGCCATGTTGACAATTTGAAGCATTTTCTCACATTTCGAAAGTTTTTCCTAATGCCGGTATTGAAAAGGAGGCAGATTTGCCAGAAAACTTCTCGTGGAGCGAGTACTTCCCAATAGAAATGTAATTTACATAGTTTCCCTCACAGTGACATTCCATTTTCTTCACACGCTTCATACATCAAGGTTTCAACAAACTTTCTCGAATGAGTTGTGAACATGTAGATTACAGAACTTTCATCCACCATACATGGCATATTTACAACTAGAAACATTAACTCTGAATTTGCAGCTTTTTCCTAATGCCAGTTTGGAAAATCAGGCCGTTTTCTCAGGGAAAAACTTTTGGAGCGAATTCTAACCAATAGGTGTGTAATTTACATAGATTCCATAGCCGGGATTGTCCGTGATATGATCACACTGCATGCATAAAGCTTTCTAAAAATATTCACCACAGAATAGTTTGCATGTGGCTTTAAGATCTTGCATCACAATACAAGGCATATTGACACTTTGAAGAATTTTCTCTGATTTTGCAGAGATTTTCAAACGCCAGGTTCAAAAATGAGGCAGAATTCTCAGAAAAACTCTTAGAGCAAATTCTACCCGAGACAAGTATTTTACATGGATTCACTCACCGTGAAATTCTGTGTTCCGAAAACACTTCACGTATCTAGGATTCGACAAATATTAACTACAGAGTATTTAGCATGCGGATTACCGAAATTTCATCCACCATAAAAGGCATATGTACACCGAGAATCTAGTAATCCGGGTTCGCAGGATTTTCCTAACGCCAGTTTCGAAAATCAGGCCGATTTCTCAGGAAAAATCTCTTGGAGTGATTTCTAACCAAGGGAAATGTAATTTATGTAAAATCCCTGGCCGTGAAATTCCGTGTTCCGAACATGTTACATGCATAAAGGATTCGACAACTATTCACTACAAATTTCTTAGCATGTGGATTACCGAACTGTCATCACAATATATTGAATAATGATTCTTAGAAGTATTTTCTCAGATTTTGAAGTGTTTTCTAAACGCCAGGTTCAAAAATGACGAAGTTTTCGCAGAAAAACTATCTCGGAGCGAGTTCTACCCAATAGAGAAGTCATTTACATAGTTTCAATCACCGTGAAATTCCACGTTCTGAATACGGTACATGCCTCACGGATTAGAAAATGATTCTTTAATATGTTGTGAAAATATGGATTCCCGAACTTTCTTGCAACATAAATGCACATTTACACCTGCAAATATTTACTCCCTTTTTGCAGCTTTTACCAAACTTCAGATTTGATAATCATGCAATGTTCGCAGAAAAATTCTCTTCTAGCTCGTTCTACTCAATAGAATTGTAATTTACATAGTTTCATTACCGTGAAATTTCGTTTTCCAAAAGCGCTACATGAATCACGGTTTAAAAAATAATTACTACACTGTTATTAACATGTGGATTACCGGACTTTCATTCACCAGTCAAGGCATATTGACACTTAGAAGCATTTTCTCAAATTTCACAGGGTTCCCCTAATGGCAGTTTTCAAAATGAGGCACATTTCGCAGAAAAATTCTCTTCAAACGAGTTCTACCCAATAGACATGTAACTTCCATTTTTCCCTTCACTATGACATTCCATATTCTGAACACGTTTCATGCATCACGAGGTCGACAAACATTCTTTAATGAGTGTGAGCATGTGGATTACCGAACTTTCATCCACCATACAAGGCATATTTACACCTAGAAGTAGTTATTCTGATTTTGCAGGTTTTTCCTAACATCCAGTTTCGAAAATCATGAAATTTTCAGAGAAACATTCAATTCAAGCGAGTTCTATCCAGTAGAATTGTTATTTTCAGAGCTTCACTCACCGAGACATTCCGTGTTCCGAAAACGTTACATTCATCACTGCTTCAACAAACATTATTTAATGACCGTTAGCATGTTGATTACCGATATTTCAACCACAATACAAGGCATATTTACACCTAGAAACATTTACTTAGATTTCGCAGGTTTTCCTAATATCACTTACGAAAATCAGGCAGTTTTCGCAGAAAAATTCTCTTGGTGCATGTTCTATCCAATAGACATCTCATTTTTATAGATACCTACACCGTAACATTCCGTGTACCAAAAACGGTCCATGCACCACGGATTCAACAAATATCACTGCTGAGTTCTTAGCATGTGAATTACACTTCTTTAATAACCCATTGAAACACATTGTCACCTTAAAGCATTTACTCAGATTTTGCAGCGTTTTCATAACAACAGTTTCCAAACTGAGGCAGATTTTTCAGTAAAATGCTCCTGGAGCGTGTTCTAACCAAGAGATATGTAATTTACATAGTTTGCCTCACCGTGACAGTCCATGTTCCGAACGCATTACACACATCACGATTTGACAAACATTCTTAATGAGTTGTGTACATGTGTATTACACAACTTTCATCCACCATACAAGGCATATTGACACCTAGAAATATTAACACTGAGTTCGCAGATATTTCCTAATAGCAGTTTCGAAAATCAGGCAGTTTTCAAAGGAAAAAACTGTTGGAGCGTGTTCTACCCAATAGATATGTAAATTACATAGATTCTCCCACTGTGAAATTACGTGTTTTGAACACGCTACATGCAGAAAAGTTTCGACAAAAATACACTACTGGGTTGTTTGCATGTGGATTACAGGACTTTCTCACTATAGAAGGCATATAGATGCTTAGAAGCATTTTTTGTGATTTCACAGGGATTTCCAAACGCCAGTTTTGAAAATGAGGCCGATTTCACAGCAAAAACCTCTTGGAGCGGGTTCTAAACAATAGATATGTAATTTACATGGATTCGCTCACCGTCAAATTCCGTCTTCCGAACACGCTACATGCATCTCGGATGCGACAAATATTCACTACAGAGTTGTTAGCAAGTGGATTACAGCACTTTCATCCTCCATACAAGGCTTGCTGACACTTTGAAGAATTTTCTCAGATTTCACACGTTAGTTTGAATGCCAGTTTTGAAAATGAGGCAGATTTGGCAGAAAAATGCTCTTGGAGCCATTTCTACCCAAAAGATAGGTAATTTCCCTACTTTCAATCACCGTGACATTCTGTGTTCTGAACACGTTACATGCACCACGGATTCAACAAACATTCTTTTATGAGTTGTGTACATGTGTTTTAACGAACTTTAATCCACCTTACAGTGCATATTTATACATAGAAATTTTATTCTGATTTAGTAGTGTTCTCCTAATGTCAGTCTCTAAAATCATGCAGTTTCCACAGAAAAATCCTCTTGGAGCGAGTTCTACCCAATAGACATGCAATTTACATAGAATCCGTCATTGTGAAATTCCGTGTTCCGAAAAAGCTACATGCATCACGGATTCAAAAAATATTCACTACAGAGTTGTTAGCATAAGGATTACCGAACTTTCATCCACCCTAAAAGCCATGTTGACAATTTGAAGCATTTTCTCACATTTCGAAAGTTTTTCCTAATGCCGGTATTGAAAAGGAGGCAGATTTGCCAGAAAACTTCTCGTGGAGCGAGTACTTCCCAATAGAAATGTAATTTACATAGTTTCCCTCACAGTGACATTCCATTTTCTTCACACGCTTCATACATCAAGGTTTCAACAAACTTTCTCGAATGAGTTGTGAACATGTAGATTACAGAACTTTCATCCACCATACATGGCATATTTACAACTAGAAACATTAACTCTGAATTTGCAGCTTTTTCCTAATGCCAGTTTGGAAAATCAGGCCGTTTTCTCAGGGAAAAACTTTTGGAGCGAATTCTAACCAATAGGTGTGTAATTTACATAGATTCCATAGCCGGGATTGTCCGTGATATGATCACACTGCATGCATAACGCTTTCTAAAAATATTCACCACAGAATAGTTTGCATGTGGCTTTAAGATCTTGCATCACAATACAAGGCATATTGACACTTTGAAGAATTTTCTCTGATTTTGCAGAGATTTTCAAACACCAGGTTCAAAAATGAGGCAGAATTCTCAGAAAAACTCTTAGAGCAAATTCTACCCGAGACAAGTATTTTACATGGATTCACTCACCGTGAAATTCTGTGTTCCGAAAACACTTCACGTATCTAGGATTCGACAAATATTAACTACAGAGTATTTAGCATGCGGATTACCGAAATTTCATCCACCATAAAAGGCATATGTACACCGAGAATCTAGTAATCCGGGTTCGCAGGATTTTCCTAACGCCAGTTTCGAAAATCAGGCCGATTTCTCAGGAAAAATCTCTTGGAGTGATTTCTAACCAAGGGAAATGTAATTTATGTAAAATCCCTGGCCGTGAAATTCCGTGTTCCGAACATGTTACATGCATAAAGGATTCGACAACTATTCACTACAAATTTCTTAGCATGTGGATTACCGAACTGTCATCACAATATATTGAATAATGATTCTTAGAAGTATTTTCTCAGATTTTGAAGTGTTTTCTAAACGCCAGGTTCAAAAATGACGAAGTTTTCGCAGAAAAACTATCTCGGAGCGAGTTCTACCCAATAGAGAAGTCATTTACATAGTTTCAATCACCGTGAAATTCCACGTTCTGAATACGGTACATGCCTCACGGATTAGAAAATGATTCTTTAATATGTTGTGAAAATATGGATTCCCGAACTTTCTTGCAACATAAATGCACATTTACACCTGCAAATATTTACTCCCTTTTTGCAGCTTTTACCAAACTTCAGATTTGATAATCATGCAATGTTCGCAGAAAAATTCTCTTCTAGCTCGTTCTACTCAATAGAATTGTAATTTACATAGTTTCATTACCGTGAAATTTCGTTTTCCAAAAGCGCTACATGAATCACGGTTTAAAAAATAATTACTACACTGTTATTAACATGTGGATTACCGGACTTTCATTCACCAGTCAAGGCATATTGACACTTAGAAGCATTTTCTCAAATTTCACAGGGTTCCCCTAATGGCAGTTTTCAAAATGAGGCACATTTCGCAGAAAAATTCTCTTCAAACGAGTTCTACCCAATAGACATGTAACTTCCATTTTTCCCTTCACTATGACATTCCATATTCTGAACACGTTTCATGCATCACGAGGTCGACAAACATTCTTTAATGAGTGTGAGCATGTGGATTACCGAACTTTCATCCACCATACAAGGCATATTTACACCTAGAAGTAGTTATTCTGATTTTGCAGGTTTTTCCTAACATCCAGTTTCGAAAATCATGAAATTTTCAGAGAAACATTCAATTCAAGTGAGTTCTATCCAGTAGAATTGTTATTTTCAGAGCTTCACTCACCGAGACATTCCGTGTTCCGAAAACGTTACATTCATCACTGCTTCAACAAACATTATTTAATGACCGTTAGCATGTTGATTACCGATATTTCAACCACAATACAAGGCATATTTACACCTAGAAACATTTACTTAGATTTCGCAGGTTTTCCTAATATCACTTACGAAAATCAGGCAGTTTTCGCAGAAAAATTCTCTTGGTGCATGTTCTATCCAATAGACATCTCATTTTTATAGATACCTACACCGTAACATTCCGTGTACCAAAAACGGTCCATGCACCACGGATTCAACAAATATCACTGCTGAGTTCTTAGCATGTGAATTACACTTCTTTAATAACCCATTGAAACACATTGTCACCTTAAAGCATTTACTCAGATTTTGCAGCGTTTTCATAACAACAGTTTCCAAACTGAGGCAGATTTTTCAGTAAAATGCTCCTGGAGCGTGTTCTAACCAAGAGATATGTAATTTACATAGTTTGCCTCACCGTGACAGTCCATGTTCCGAACGCATTACACACATCACGATTTGACAAACATTCTTAATGAGTTGTGTACATGTGTATTACACAACTTTCATCCACCATACAAGGCATATTGACACCTAGAAATATTAACACTGAGTTCGCAGATATTTCCTAATAGCAGTTTCAAAAATCAGGCAGTTTTCAAAGGAAAAAACTGTTGGAGCGTGTTCTACCCAATAGATATGTAAATTACATAGATTCTCCCACTGTGAAATTACGTGTTTTGAACACGCTACATGCAGAAAAGTTTCGACAAAAATACACTACTGGGTTGTTTGCATGTGGATTACAGGACTTTCTCACTATAGAAGGCATATAGATGCTTAGAAGCATTTTTTGTGATTTCACAGGGATTTCCAAACGCCAGTTTTGAAAATGAGGCCGATTTCACAGCAAAAACCTCTTGGAGCGGGTTCTAAACAATAGATATGTAATTTACATGGATTCGCTCACCGTCAAATTCCGTCTTCCGAACACGCTACATGCATCTCGGGTGCGACAAATATTCACTACAGAGTTGTTAGCAAGTGGATTACAGCACTTTCATCCACCATACAAGGCTTGCTGACACTTTGAAGAATTTTCTCAGATTTCACACGTTAGTTTGAATGCCAGTTTTGAAAATGAGGCAGATTTGGCAGAAAAATGCTCTTGGAGCCATTTCTACCCAAAAGATAGGTAATTTCCCTACTTTCAATCACCGTGACATTCTGTGTTCTGAACACGTTACATGCACCACGGATTCAACAAACATTCTTTTATGAGTTGTGTACATGTGTTTTAACGAACTTTAATCCACCTTACAGTGCATATTTATACATAGAAATTTTATTCTGATTTAGTAGTGTTCTCCTAATGTCAGTCTCTAAAATCATGCAGTTTCCACAGAAAAATCCTCTTGGAGCGAGTTCTACCCAATAGACATGCAATTTACATAGAATCCGTCATTGTGAAATTCCGTGTTCCGAAAAAGCTACATGCATCACGGATTCAAAAAATATTCACTACAGAGTTGTTAGCATAAGGATTACCGAACTTTCATCCACCCTAAAAGCCATGTTGACAATTTGAAGCATTTTCTCACATTTCGAAAGTTTTTCCTAATGCCGGTATTGAAAAGGAGGCAGATTTGCCAGAAAACTTCTCGTGGAGCGAGTACTTCCCAATAGAAATGTAATTTACATAGTTTCCCTCACAGTGACATTCCATTTTCTTCACACGCTTCATACATCAAGGTTTCAACAAACTTTCTCGAATGAGTTGTGAACATGTAGATTACAGAACTTTCATCCACCATACATGGCATATTTACAACTAGAAACATTAACTCTGAATTTGCAGCTTTTTCCTAATGCCAGTTTGGAAAATCAGGCCGTTTTCTCAGGGAAAAACTTTTGGAGCGAATTCTAACCAATAGGTGTGTAATTTACATAGATTCCATAGCCGGGATTGTCCGTGATATGATCACACTGCATGCATAACGCTTTCTAAAAATATTCACCACAGAATAGTTTGCATGTGGCTTTAAGATCTTGCATCACAATACAAGGCATATTGACACTTTGAAGAATTTTCTCTGATTTTGCAGAGATTTTCAAACACCAGGTTCAAAAATGAGGCAGAATTCTCAGAAAAACTCTTAGAGCAAATTCTACCCGAGACAAGTATTTTACATGGATTCACTCACCGTGAAATTCTGTGTTCCGAAAACACTTCACGTATCTAGGATTCGACAAATATTAACTACAGAGTATTTAGCATGCGGATTACCGAAATTTCATCCACCATAAAAGGCATATGTACACCGAGAATCTAGTAATCTGGGTTCGCAGGATTTTCCTAACGCCAGTTTCGAAAATCAGGCCGATTTCTCAGGAAAAATCTCTTGGAGTGATTTCTAACCAAGGGAAATGTAATTTATGTAAAATCCCTGGCCGTGAAATTCCGTGTTCCGAACATGTTACATGCATAAAGGATTCGACAACTATTCACTACAAATTTCTTAGCATGTGGATTACCGAACTGTCATCACAATATATTGAATAATGATTCTTAGAAGTATTTTCTCAGATTTTGAAGTGTTTTCTAAACGCCAGGTTCAAAAATGACGAAGTTTTCGCAGAAAAACTCTCTCGGAGCGAGTTCTACCCAATAGAGAAGTCATTTACATAGTTTCAATCACCGTGAAATTCCACGTTCTGAATACGGTACATGCCTCACGGATTAGAAAATGATTCTTTAATATGTTGTGAAAATATGGATTCCCGAACTTTCTTGCAACATAAATGCACATTTACACCTGCAAATATTTACTCCCTTTTTGCAGCTTTTTCCAAACTTCAGATTTGATAATCATGCAATGTTCGCAGAAAAATTCTCTTCTAGCTCGTTCTACTCAATAGAATTGTAATTTACATAGTTTCATTACCGTGAAATTTCGTTTTCCAAAAGCGCTACATGAATCACGGTTTAAAAAATAATTACTACACTGTTATTAACATGTGGATTACCGGACTTTCATTCACCAGTCAAGGCATATTGACACTTAGAAGCATTTTCTCAAATTTCACAGGGTTCCCCTAATGGCAGTTTTCAAAATGAGGCACATTTCGCAGAAAAATTCTCTTCAAACGAGTTCTACCCAATAGACATGTAACTTCCATTTTTCCCTTCACTATGACATTCCATATTCTGAACACGTTTCATGCATCACGAGGTCGACAAACATTCTTTAATGAGTGTGAGCATGTGGATTACCGAACTTTCATCCACCATACAAGGCATATTTACACCTAGAAGTAGTTATTCTGATTTTGCAGGTTTTTCCTAACATCCAGTTTCGAAAATCATGAAATTTTCAGAGAAACATTCAATTCAAGCGAGTTCTATCCAGTAGAATTGTTATTTTCAGAGCTTCACTCACCGAGACATTCCGTGTTCCGAAAACGTTACATTCATCACTGCTTCAACAAACATTATTTAATGACCGTTAGCATGTTGATTACCGATATTTCAACCACAATACAAGGCATATTTACACCTAGAAACATTTACTTAGATTTCGCAGGTTTTCCTAATATCACTTACGAAAATCAGGCAGTTTTCGCAGAAAAATTCTCTTGGTGCATGTTCTATCCAATAGACATCTCATTTTTATAGATACCTACACCGTAACATTCCGTGTACCAAAAACGGTCCATGCACCACGGATTCAACAAATATCACTGCTGAGTTCTTAGCATGTGAATTACACTTCTTTAATAACCCATTGAAACACATTGTCACCTTAAAGCATTTACTCAGATTTTGCAGCGTTTTCATAACAACAGTTTCCAAACTGAGGCAGATTTTTCAGTAAAATGCTCCTGGAGCGTGTTCTAACCAAGAGATATGTAATTTACATAGTTTGCCTCACCGTGACAGTCCATGTTCCGAACGCATTACACACATCACGATTTGACAAACATTCTTAATGAGTTGTGTACATGTGTATTACACAACTTTCATCCACCATACAAGGCATATTGACACCTAGAAATATTAACACTGAGTTCGCAGATATTTCCTAATAGCAGTTTCAAAAATCAGGCAGTTTTCAAAGGAAAAAACTGTTGGAGCGTGTTCTACCCAATAGATATGTAAATTACATAGATTCTCCCACTGTGAAATTACGTGTTTTGAACACGCTACATGCAGAAAAGTTTCGACAAAAATACACTACTGGGTTGTTTGCATGTGGATTACAGGACTTTCTCACTATAGAAGGCATATAGATGCTTAGAAGCATTTTTTGTGATTTCACAGGGATTTCCAAACGCCAGTTTTGAAAATGAGGCCGATTTCACAGCAAAAACCTCTTGGAGCGGGTTCTAAACAATAGATATGTAATTTACATGGATTCGCTCACCGTCAAATTCCGTCTTCCGAACACGCTACATGCATCTCGGGTGCGACAAATATTCACTACAGAGTTGTTAGCAAGTGGATTACAGCACTTTCATCCTCCATACAAGGCTTGCTGACACTTTGAAGAATTTTCTCAGATTTCACACGTTAGTTTGAATGCCAGTTTTGAAAATGAGGCAGATTTGACAGAAAAATGCTCTTGGAGCCATTTCTACCCAAAAGATAGGTAATTTCCCTACTTTCAATCACCGTGACATTCTGTGTTCTGAACACGTTACATGCACCACGGATTCAACAAACATTCTTTTATGAGTTGTGTACATGTGTTTTAACGAACTTTAATCCACCTTACAGTGCATATTTATACATAGAAATTTTATTCTGATTTAGTAGTGTTCTCCTAATGTCAGTCTCTAAAATCATGCAGTTTCCACAGAAAAATCCTCTTGGAGCGAGTTCTACCCAATAGACATGCAATTTACATAGAATCCGTCATTGTGAAATTCCGTGTTCCGAAAAAGCTACATGCATCACGGATTCAAAAAATATTCACTACAGAGTTGTTAGCATAAAGATTACCGAACTTTCATCCACCCTAAAAGCCATGTTGACAATTTGAAGCATTTTCTCACATTTCGAAAGTTTTTCCTAATGCCGGTATTGAAAAGGAGGCAGATTTGCCAGAAAACTTCTCGTGGAGCGAGTACTTCCCAATAGAAATGTAATTTACATAGTTTCCCTCACAGTGACATTCCATTTTCTTCACACGCTTCATACATCAAGGTTTCAACAAACTTTCTCGAATGAGTTGTGAACATGTAGATTACAGAACTTTCATCCACCATACATGGCATATTTACAACTAGAAACATTTACTCTGAATTTGCAGCTTTTTCCTAATGCCAGTTTGGAAAATCAGGCCGTTTTCTCAGGGAAAAACTTTTGGAGCGAATTCTAACCAATAGGTGTGTAATTTACATAGATTCCATAGCCGGGATTGTCCGTGATATGATCACACTGCATGCATAAAGCTTTCTAAAAATATTCACCACAGAATAGTTTGCATGTGGCTTTAAGATCTTGCATCACAATACAAGGCATATTGACACTTTGAAGAATTTTCTCTGATTTTGCAGAGATTTTCAAACGCCAGGTTCAAAAATGAGGCAGAATTCTCAGAAAAACTCTTAGAGCAAATTCTACCCGAGACAAGTATTTTACATGGATTCACTCACCGTGAAATTCTGTGTCCCGAAAACACTTCACGTATCTAGGATTCGACAAATATTAACTACAGAGTATTTAGCATGCGGATTACCGAAATTTCATCCACCATAAAAGGCATATGTACACCGAGAATCTAGTAATCTGGGTTCGCAGGATTTTCCTAACGCCAGTTTTGAAAATCAGGCCGATTTCTCAGGAAAAATCTCTTGGAGTGATTTCTAACCAAGGGAAATGTAATTTATGTAAAATCCCTGGCCGTGAAATTCCGTGTTCCGAACATGTTACATGCATAAAGGATTCGACATCTATTCACTACAAATTTCTTAGCATGTGGATTACCGAACTGTCATCACAATATATTGAATAATGATTCTTAGAAGTATTTTCTCAGATTTTGAAGTGTTTTCTAAACGCCAGGTTCAAAAATGACGAAGTTTTCGCAGAAAAACTATCTCGGAGCGAGTTCTACCCAATAGAGAAGTCATTTACATAGTTTCAATCACCGTGAAATTCCACGTTCTGAATACGGTACATGCCTCACGGATTAGAAAATGATTCTTTAATATGTTGTGAAAATATGGATTCCCGAACTTTCTTGCAACATAAATGCACATTTACACCTGCAAATATTTACTCCCTTTTCGCAGCTTTTTCCAAACTTCAGATTTGATAATCATGCAATGTTCGCAGAAAAATTCTCTTCTAGCTCGTTCTACTCAATAGAATTGTAATTTACATAGTTTCATTACCGTGAAATTTCGTTTTCCAAAAGCGCTACATGAATCACGGTTTAAAAAATAATTACTACACTGTTATTAACATGTGGATTACCGGACTTTCATTCACCAGTCAAGGCATATTGACACTTAGAAGCATTTTCTCAAATTTCACAGGGTTCCCCTAATGGCAGTTTTCAAAATGAGGCACATTTCGCAGAAAAATTCTCTTCAAACGAGTTCTACCCAATAGACATGTAACTTCCATTTTTCCCTTCACTATGACATTCCATATTCTGAACACGTTTCATGCATCACGAGGTCGACAAACATTCTTTAATGAGTGTGAGCATGTGGATTACCGAACTTTCATCCACCATACAAGGCATATTTACACCTAGAAGTAGTTATTCTGATTTTGCAGGTTTTTCCTAACATCCAGTTTCGAAAATCATGAAATTTTCAGAGAAACATTCAATTCAAGCGAGTTCTATCCAGTAGAATTGTTATTTTCAGAGCTTCACTCACCGAGACATTCCGTGTTCCGAAAACGTTACATTCATCACTGCTTCAACAAACATTATTTAATGACCGTTAGCATGTTGATTACCGATATTTCAACCACAATACAAGGCATATTTACACCTAGAAACATTTACTTAGATTTCGCAGGTTTTCCTAATATCACTTACGAAAATCAGGCAGTTTTCGCAGAAAAATTCTCTTGGTGCATGTTCTATCCAATAGACATCTCATTTTTATAGATACCTACACCGTAACATTCCGTGTACCAAAAACGGTCCATGCACCACGGATTCAACAAATATCACTGCTGAGTTCTTAGCATGTGAATTACACATCTTTAATAACCCATTGAAACACATTGTCACCTTAAAGCATTTACTCAGATTTTGCAGCGTTTTCATAACAACAGTTTCCAAACTGAGGCAGATTTTTCAGTAAAATGCTCCTGGAGCGTGTTCTAACCAAGAGATATGTAATTTACATAGTTTGCCTCACCGTGACAGTCCATGTTCCGAACGCATTACACACATCACGATTTGACAAACATTCTTAATGAGTTGTGTACATGTGTATTACACAACTTTCATCCACCATACAAGGCATATTGACACCTAGAAATATTAACACTGAGTTCGCAGATATTTCCTAATAGCAGTTTCGAAAATCAGGCAGTTTTCAAAGGAAAAAACTGTTGGAGCGTGTTCTACCCAATAGATATGTAAATTACATAGATTCTCCCACTGTGAAATTACGTGTTTTGAACACGCTACATGCAGAAAAGTTTCGACAAAAATACACTACTGGGTTGTTTGCATGTGGATTACAGGACTTTCTCACTATAGAAGGCATATAGATGCTTAGAAGCATTTTTTGTGATTTCACAGGGATTTCCAAATGCCAGTTTTGAAAATGAGGCCGATTTCACAGCAAAAACCTCTTGGAGCGGGTTCTAAACAATAGATATGTAATTTACATGGATTCGCTCACCGTCAAATTCTGTGTTCCGAACACGATACATGCATCTCGGATGCGACAAATATTCACTACAGAGTTGTTAGCAAGTGGATTACAGCACTTTCATCCACCATACAAGGCTTGCTGACACTTTGAAGAATTTTCTCAGATTTCACACGTTAGTTTGAATGCCAGTTTTGAAAATGAGGCAGATTTGGCAGAAAAATGCTCTTGGAGCCATTTCTACCCAAAAGATAGGTAATTTCCCTACTTTCAATCACCGTGACATTCTGTGTTCTGAACACGTTACATGCACCACGGATTCAACAAACATTCTTTTATGAGTTGTGTACATGTGTTTTAACGAACTTTAATCCACCTTACAGTGCATATTTATACATAGAAATTTTATTCTGATTTAGTAGTGTTCTCCTAATGTCAGTCTCTAAAATCATGCAGTTTCCACAGAAAAATCCTCTTGGAGCGAGTTCTACCCAATAGACATGCAATTTACATAGAATCCGTCATTGTGAAATTCCGTGTTCCGAAAAAGCTACATGCATCACGGATTCAAAAAATATTCACTACAGAGTTGTTAGCATAAGGATTACCGAACTTTCATCCACCCTAAAAGCCATGTTGACAATTTGAAGCATTTTCTCACATTTCGAAAGTTTTTCCTAATGCCGGTATTGAAAAGGAGGCAGATTTGCCAGAAAACTTCTCGTGGAGCGAGTACTTCCCAATAGAAATGTAATTTACATAGTTTCCCTCACAGTGACATTCCATTTTCTTCACACGCTTCATACATCAAGGTTTCAACAAACTTTCTCGAATGAGTTGTGAACATGTAGATTACAGAACTTTCATCCACCATACATGGCATATTTACAACTAGAAACATTTACTCTGAATTTGCAGCTTTTTCCTAATGCCAGTTTGGAAAATCAGGCCGTTTTCTCAGGGAAAAACTTTTGGAGCGAATTCTAACCAATAGGTGTGTAATTTACATAGATTCCATAGCCGGGATTGTCCGTGATATGATCACACTGCATGCATAACGCTTTCTAAAAATATTCACCACAGAATAGTTTGCATGTGGCTTTAAGATCTTGCATCACAATACAAGGCATATTGACACTTTGAAGAATTTTCTCTGATTTTGCAGAGATTTTCAAACGCCAGGTTCAAAAATGAGGCAGAATTCTCAGAAAAACTCTTAGAGCAAATTCTACCCGAGACAAGTATTTTACATGGATTCACTCACCGTGAAATTCTGTGTTCTGAAAACACTTCACGTATCTAGGATTCGACAAATATTAACTACAGAGTATTTAGCATGCGGATTACCGAAATTTCATCCACCATAAAAGGCATATGTACACCGAGAATCTAGTAATCTGGGTTCGCAGGATTTTCCTAACGCCAGTTTCGAAAATCAGGCCGATTTCTCAGGAAAAATCTCTTGGAGTGATTTCTAACCAAGGGAAATGTAATTTATGTAAAATCCCTGGCCGTGAAATTCCGTGTTCCGAACATGTTACATGCATAAAGGATTCGACAACTATTCACTACAAATTTCTTAGCATGTGGATTACCGAACTGTCATCACAATATATTGAATAATGATTCTTAGAAGTATTTTCTCAGATTTTGAAGTGTTTTCTAAACGCCAGGTTCAAAAATGACGAAGTTTTCGCAGAAAAACTATCTCGGAGCGAGTTCTACCCAATAGAGAAGTCATTTACATAGTTTCAATCACCGTGAAATTCCACGTTCTGAATACGGTACATGCCTCACGGATTAGAAAATGATTCTTTAATATGTTGTGAAAATATGGATTCCCGAACTTTCTTGCAACATAAATGCACATTTACACCTGCAAATATTTACTCCCTTTTTGCAGCTTTTTCCAAACTTCAGATTTGATAATCATGCAATGTTCGCAGAAAAATTCTCTTCTAGCTCGTTCTACTCAATAGAATTGTAATTTACATAGTTTCATTACCGTGAAATTTCGTTTTCCAAAAGCGCTACATGAATCACGGTTTAAAAAATAATTACTACACTGTTATTAACATGTGGATTACCGGACTTTCATTCACCAGTCAAGGCATATTGACACTTAGAAGCATTTTCTCAAATTTCACAGGGTTCCCCTAATGGCAGTTTTCAAAATGAGGCACATTTCGCAGAAAAATTCTCTTCAAACGAGTTCTACCCAATAGACATGTAACTTCCATTTTTCCCTTCACTATGACATTCCATATTCTGAACACGTTTCATGCATCACGAGGTCGACAAACATTCTTTAATGAGTGTGAGCATGTGGATTACCGAACTTTCATCCACCATACAAGGCATATTTACACCTAGAAGTAGTTATTCTGATTTTGCAGGTTTTTCCTAACATCCAGTTTCGAAAATCATGAAATTTTCAGAGAAACATTCAATTCAAGCGAGTTCTATCCAGTAGAATTGTTATTTTCAGAGCTTCACTCACCGAGACATTCCGTGTTCCGAAAACGTTACATTCATCACTGCTTCAACAAACATTATTTAATGACCGTTAGCATGTTGATTACTGATATTTCAACCACAATACAAGGCATATTTACACCTAGAAACATTTACTTAGATTTCGCAGGTTTTCCTAATATCACTTACGAAAATCAGGCAGTTTTCGCAGAAAAATTCTCTTGGTGCATGTTCTATCCAATAGACATCTCATTTTTATAGATACCTACACCGTAACATTCCGTGTACCAAAAACGGTCCATGCACCACGGATTCAACAAATATCACTGCTGAGTTCTTAGCATGTGAATTACACTTCTTTAATAACCCATTGAAACACATTGTCACCTTAAAGCATTTACTCAGATTTTGCAGCGTTTTCATAACAACAGTTTCCAAACTGAGGCAGATTTTTCAGTAAAATGCTCCTGGAGCGTGTTCTAACCAAGAGATATGTAATTTACATAGTTTGCCTCACCGTGACAGTCCATGTTCCGAACGCATTACACACATCACGATTTGACAAACATTCTTAATGAGTTGTGTACATGTGTATTACACAACTTTCATCCACCATACAAGGCATATTGACACCTAGAAATATTAACACTGAGTTCGCAGATATTTCCTAATAGCAGTTTCGAAAATCAGGCAGTTTTCAAAGGAAAAAACTGTTGGAGCGTGTTCTACCCAATAGATATGTAAATTACATAGATTCTCCCACTGTGAAATTACGTGTTTTGAACACGCTACATGCAGAAAAGTTTCGACAAAAATACACTACTGGGTTGTTTGCATGTGGATTACAGGACTTTCTCACTATAGAAGGCATATAGATGCTTAGAAGCATTTTTTGTGATTTCACAGGGATTTCCAAACGCCAGTTTTGAAAATGAGGCCGATTTCACAGCAAAAACCTCTTGGAGCGGGTTCTAAACAATAGATATGTAATTTACATGGATTCGCTCACCGTCAAATTCCGTCTTCCGAACACGCTACATGCATCTCGGGTGCGACAAATATTCACTACAGAGTTGTTAGCAAGTGGATTACAGCACTTTCATCCACCATACAAGGCTTGCTGACACTTTGAAGAATTTTCTCAGATTTCACACGTTAGTTTGAATGCCAGTTTTGAAAATGAGGCAGATTTGGCAGAAAAATGCTCTTGGAGCCATTTCTACCCAAAAGATAGGTAATTTCCCTACTTTCAATCACCGTGACATTCTGTGTTCTGAACACGTTACATGCACCACGGATTCAACAAACATTCTTTTATGAGTTGTGTACATGTGTTTTAACGAACTTTAATCCACCTTACAGTGCATATTTATACATAGAAATTTTATTCTGATTTAGTAGTGTTCTCCTAATGTCAGTCTCTAAAATCATGCAGTTTCCACAGAAAAATCCTCTTGGAGCGAGTTCTACCCAATAGACATGCAATTTACATAGAATCCGTCATTGTGAAATTCCGTGTTCCGAAAAAGCTACATGCATCACGGATTCAAAAAATATTCACTACAGAGTTGTTAGCATAAGGATTACCGAACTTTCATCCACCCTAAAAGCCATGTTGACAATTTGAAGCATTTTCTCACATTTCGAAAGTTTTTCCTAATGCCGGTATTGAAAAGGAGGCAGATTTGCCAGAAAACTTCTCGTGGAGCGAGTACTTCCCAATAGAAATGTAATTTACATAGTTTCCCTCACAGTGACATTCCATTTTCTTCACACGCTTCATACATCAAGGTTTCAACAAACTTTCTCGAATGAGTTGTGAACATGTAGATTACAGAACTTTCATCCACCATACATGGCATATTTACAACTAGAAACATTAACTCTGAATTTGCAGCTTTTTCCTAATGCCAGTTTGGAAAATCAGGCCGTTTTCACAGGGAAAAACTTTTGGAGCGAATTCTAACCAATAGGTGTGTAATTTACATAGATTCCATAGCCGGGATTGTCTGTGATATGATCTCACTGCATGCATAATGCTTTCTAAAAATATTCACCACAGAATAGTTTGCATGTGGCTTTAAGATCTTGCATCACAATACAAGGCATATTGACACTTTGAAGAATTTTCTCTGATTTTGCAGAGATTTTCAAACACCAGGTTCAAAAATGAGGCAGAATTCTCAGAAAAACTCTTAGAGCAAATTCTACCCGAGACAAGTATTTTACATGGATTCACTCACCGTGAAATTCTGTGTTCTGAAAACACTTCACGTATCTAGGATTCGACAAATATTAACTACAGAGTATTTAGCATGCGGATTACCGAAATTTCATCCACCATAAAAGGCATATGTACACCGAGAATCTAGTAATCTGGGTTCGCAGGATTTTCCTAACGCCAGTTTCGAAAATCAGGCCGATTTCTCAGGAAAAATCTCTTGGAGTGATTTCTAACCAAGGGAAATGTAATTTATGTAAAATCCCTGGCCGTGAAATTCCGTGTTCCGAACATGTTACATGCATAAAGGATTCGACAACTATTCACTACAAATTTCTTAGCATGTGGATTACCGAACTGTCATCACAATATATTGAATAATGATTCTTAGAAGTATTTTCTCAGATTTTGAAGTGTTTTCTAAACGCCAGGTTCAAAAATGACGAAGTTTTCGCAGAAAAACTATCTCGGAGCGAGTTCTACCCAATAGAGAAGTCATTTACATAGTTTCAATCACCGTGAAATTCCACGTTCTGAATACGGTACATGCCTCACGGATTAGAAAATGATTCTTTAATATGTTGTGAAAATATGGATTCCCGAACTTTCTTGCAACATAAATGCACATTTACACCTGCAAATATTTACTCCCTTTTCGCAGCTTTTACCAAACTTCAGATTTGATAATCATGCAATGTTCGCAGAAAAATTCTCTTCTAGCTCGTTCTACTCAATAGAATTGTAATTTACATAGTTTCATTACCGTGAAATTTCGTTTTCCAAAAGCGCTACATGAATCACGGTTTAAAAAATAATTACTACACTGTTATTAACATGTGGATTACCGGACTTTCATTCACCAGTCAAGGCATATTGACACTTAGAAGCATTTTCTCAAATTTCACAGGGTTCCCCTAATGGCAGTTTTCAAAATGAGGCACATTTCGCAGAAAAATTCTCTTCAAACGAGTTCTACCCAATAGACATGTAACTTCCATTTTTCCCTTCACTATGACATTCCATATTCTGAACACGTTTCATGCATCACGAGGTCGACAAACATTCTTTAATGAGTGTGAGCATGTGGATTACCGAACTTTCATCCACCATACAAGGCATATTTACACCTAGAAGTAGTTATTCTGATTTTGCAGGTTTTTCCTAACATCCAGTTTCGAAAATCATGAAATTTTCAGAGAAACATTCAATTCAAGCGAGTTCTATCCAGTAGAATTGTTATTTTCAGAGCTTCACTCACCGAGACATTCCGTGTTCCGAAAACGTTACATTCATCACTGCTTCAACAAACATTATTTAATGACCGTTAGCATGTTGATTACTGATATTTCAACCACAATACAAGGCATATTTACACCTAGAAACATTTACTTAGATTTCGCAGGTTTTCCTAATATCACTTACGAAAATCAGGCAGTTTTCGCAGAAAAATTCTCTTGGTGCATGTTCTATCCAATAGACATCTCATTTTTATAGATACCTACACCGTAACATTCCGTGTACCAAAAACGGTCCATGCACCACGGATTCAACAAATATCACTGCTGAGTTCTTAGCATGTGAATTACACTTCTTTAATAACCCATTGAAACACATTGTCACCTTAAAGCATTTACTCAGATTTTGCAGCGTTTTCATAACAACAGTTTCCAAACTGAGGCAGATTTTTCAGTAAAATGCTCCTGGAGCGTGTTCTAACCAAGAGATATGTAATTTACATAGTTTGCCTCACCGTGACAGTCCATGTTCCGAACGCATTACACACATCACGATTTGACAAACATTCTTAATGAGTTGTGTACATGTGTATTACACAACTTTCATCCACCATACAAGGCATATTGACACCTAGAATTATTAACACTGAGTTCGCAGATATTTCCTAATAGCAGTTTCGAAAATCAGGCAGTTTTCAAAGGAAAAAACTGTTGGAGCGTGTTCTACCCAATAGATATGTAAATTACATAGATTCTCCCACTGTGAAATTACGTGTTTTGAACACGCTACATGCAGAAAAGTTTCGACAAAAATACACTACTGGGTTGTTTGCATGTGGATTACAGGACTTTCTCACTATAGAAGGCATATAGATGCTTAGAAGCATTTTTTGTGATTTCACAGGGATTTCCAAACGCCAGTTTTGAAAATGAGGCCGATTTCACAGCAAAAACCTCTTGGAGCGGGTTCTAAACAATAGATATGTAATTTACATGGATTCGCTCACCGTCAAATTCCGTCTTCCGAACACGCTACATGCATCTCGGGTGCGACAAATATTCACTACAGAGTTGTTAGCAAGTGGATTACAGCACTTTCATCCACCATACAAGGCTTGCTGACACTTTGAAGAATTTTCTCAGATTTCACACGTTAGTTTGAATGCCAGTTTTGAAAATGAGGCAGATTTGGCAGAAAAATGCTCTTGGAGCCATTTCTACCCAAAAGATAGGTAATTTCCCTACTTTCAATCACCGTGACATTCTGTGTTCTGAACACGTTACATGCACCACGGATTCAACAAACATTCTTTTATGAGTTGTGTACATGTGTTTTAACGAACTTTAATCCACCTTACAGTGCATATTTATACATAGAAATTTTATTCTGATTTAGTAGTGTTCTCCTAATGTCAGTCTCTAAAATCATGCAGTTTCCACAGAAAAATCCTCTTGGAGCGAGTTCTACCCAATAGACATGCAATTTACATAGAATCCGTCATTGTGAAATTCCGTGTTCCGAAAAAGCTACATGCATCACGGATTCAAAAAATATTCACTACAGAGTTGTTAGCATAAGGATTACCGAACTTTCATCCACCCTAAAAGCCATGTTGACAATTTGAAGCATTTTCTCACATTTCGAAAGTTTTTCCTAATGCCGGTATTGAAAAGGAGGCAGATTTGCCAGAAAACTTCTCGTGGAGCGAGTACTTCCCAATAGAAATGTAATTTACATAGTTTCCCTCACAGTGACATTCCATTTTCTTCACACGCTTCATACATCAAGGTTTCAACAAACTTTCTCGAATGAGTTGTGAACATGTAGATTACAGAACTTTCATCCACCATACATGGCATATTTACAACTAGAAACTTTAACTCTGAATTTGCAGCTTTTTCCTAATGCCAGTTTGGAAAATCAGGCCGTTTTCTCAGGGAAAAACTTTTGGAGCGAATTCTAACCAATAGGTGTGTAATTTACATAGATTCCATAGCCGGGATTGTCCGTGATATGATCACACTGCATGCATAATGCTTTCTAAAAATATTCACCACAGAATAGTTTGCATGTGGCTTTAAGATCTTGCATCACAATACAAGGCATATTGACACTTTGAAGAATTTTCTCTGATTTTGCAGAGATTTTCAAACACCAGGTTCAAAAATGAGGCAGAATTCTCAGAAAAACTCTTAGAGCAAATTCTACCCGAGACAAGTATTTTACATGGATTCACTCACCGTGAAATTCTGTGTTCCGAAAACACTTCACGTATCTAGGATTCGACAAATATTAACTACAGAGTATTTAGCATGCGGATTACCGAAATTTCATCCACCATAAAAGGCATATGTACACCGAGAATCTAGTAATCTGGGTTCGCAGGATTTTCCTAACGCCAGTTTCGAAAATCAGGCCGATTTCTCAGGAAAAATCTCTTGGAGTGATTTCTAACCAAGGGAAATGTAATTTATGTAAAATCCCTGGCCGTGAAATTCCGTGTTCCGAACATGTTACATGCATAAAGGATTCGACAACTATTCACTACAAATTTCTTAGCATGTGGATTACCGAACTGTCATCACAATATATTGAATAATGATTCTTAGAAGTATTTTCTCAGATTTTGAAGTGTTTTCTAAACGCCAGGTTCAAAAATGACGAAGTTTTCGCAGAAAAACTATCTCGGAGCGAGTTCTACCCAATAGAGAAGTCATTTACATAGTTTCAATCACCGTGAAATTCCACGTTCTGAATACGGTACATGCCTCACGGATTAGAAAATGATTCTTTAATATGTTGTGAAAATATGGATTCCCGAACTTTCTTGCAACATAAATGCACATTTACACCTGCAAATATTTACTCCCTTTTTGCAGCTTTTTCCAAACTTCAGATTTGATAATCATGCAATGTTCGCAGAAAAATTCTCTTCTAGCTCGTTCTACTCAATAGAATTGTAATTTACATAGTTTCATTACCGTGAAATTTCGTTTTCCAAAAGCGCTACATGAATCACGGTTTAAAAAATAATTACTACACTGTTATTAACATGTGGATTACCGGACTTTCATTCACCAGTCAAGGCATATTGACACTTAGAAGCATTTTCTCAAATTTCACAGGGTTCCCCTAATGGCAGTTTTCAAAATGAGGCACATTTCGCAGAAAAATTCTCTTCAAACGAGTTCTACCCAATAGACATGTAACTTCCATTTTTCCCTTCACTATGACATTCCATATTCTGAACACGTTTCATGCATCACGAGGTCGACAAACATTCTTTAATGAGTGTGAGCATGTGGATTACCGAACTTTCATCCACCATACAAGGCATATTTACACCTAGAAGTAGTTATTCTGATTTTGCAGGTTTTTCCTAACATCCAGTTTCGAAAATCATGAAATTTTCAGAGAAACATTCAATTCAAGCGAGTTCTATCCAGTAGAATTGTTATTTTCAGAGCTTCACTCACCGAGACATTCCGTGTTCCGAAAACGTTACATTCATCACTGCTTCAACAAACATTATTTAATGACCGTTAGCATGTTGATTACCGATATTTCAACCACAATACAAGGCATATTTACACCTAGAAACATTTACTTAGATTTCGCAGGTTTTCCTAACATCACTTACGAAAATCAGGCAGTTTTCGCAGAAAAATCCTCTTGGTGCATGTTCTATCCAATAGACATCTCATTTTTATAGATACCTACACCGTAACATTCCGTGTACCAAAAACGGTCCATGCACCACGGATTCAACAAATATCACTGCTGAGTTCTTAGCATGTGAATTACACTTCTTTAATAACCCATTGAAACACATTGTCACCTTAAAGCATTTACTCAGATTTTGCAGCGTTTTCATAACAACAGTTTCCAAACTGAGGCAGATTTTTCAGTAAAATGCTCCTGGAGCGTGTTCTAACCAAGAGATATGTAATTTACATAGTTTGCCTCACCGTGACAGTCCATGTTCCGAACGCATTACACACATCACGATTTGACAAACATTCTTAATGAGTTGTGTACATGTGTATTACACAACTTTCATCCACCATACAAGGCATATTGACACCTAGAAATATTAACACTGAGTTCGCAGATATTTCCTAATAGCAGTTTCGAAAATCAGGCAGTTTTCAAAGGAAAAAACTGTTGGAGCGTGTTCTACCCAATAGATATGTAAATTACATAGATTCTCCCACTGTGAAATTACGTGTTTTGAACACGCTACATGCAGAAAAGTTTCGACAAAAATACACTACTGGGTTGTTTGCATGTGGATTACAGGACTTTCTCACTATAGAAGGCATATAGATGCTTAGAAGCATTTTTTGTGATTTCACAGGGATTTCCAAACGCCAGTTTTGAAAATGAGGCCGATTTCACAGCAAAAACCTCTTGGAGCGGGTTCTAAACAATAGATATGTAATTTACATGGATTCGCTCACCGTCAAATTCCGTCTTCCGAACACGCTACATGCATCTCGGGTGCGACAAATATTCACTACAGAGTTGTTAGCAAGTGGATTACAGCACTTTCATCCACCATACAAGGCTTGCTGACACTTTGAAGAATTTTCTCAGATTTCACACGTTAGTTTGAATGCCAGTTTTGAAAATGAGGCAGATTTGGCAGAAAAATGCTCTTGGAGCCATTTCTACCCAAAAGATAGGTAATTTCCCTACTTTCAATCACCGTGACATTCTGTGTTCTGAACACGTTACATGCACCACGGATTCAACAAACATTCTTTTATGAGTTGTGTACATGTGTTTTAACGAACTTTAATCCACCTTACAGTGCATATTTATACATAGAAATTTTATTCTGATTTAGTAGTGTTCTCCTAATGTCAGTCTCTAAAATCATGCAGTTTCCACAGAAAAATCCTCTTGGAGCGAGTTCTACCCAATAGACATGCAATTTACATAGAATCCGTCATTGTGAAATTCCGTGTTCCGAAAAAGCTACATGCATCACGGATTCAAAAAATATTCACTACAGAGTTGTTAGCATAAGGATTACCGAACTTTCATCCACCCTAAAAGCCATGTTGACAATTTGAAGCATTTTCTCACATTTCGAAAGTTTTTCCTAATGCCGGTATTGAAAAGGAGGCAGATTTGCCAGAAAACTTCTCGTGGAGCGAGTACTTCCCAATAGAAATGTAATTTACATAGTTTCCCTCACAGTGACATTCCATTTTCTTCACACGCTTCATACATCAAGGTTTCAACAAACTTTCTCGAATGAGTTGTGAACATGTAGATTACAGAACTTTCATCCACCATACATGGCATATTTACAACTAGAAACATTAACTCTGAATTTGCAGCTTTTTCCTAATGCCAGTTTGGAAAATCAGGCCGTTTTCTCAGGGAAAAACTTTTGGAGCGAATTCTAACCAATAGGTGTGTAATTTACATAGATTCCATAGCCGGGATTGTCCGTGATATGATCACACTGCATGCATAACGCTTTCTAAAAATATTCACCACAGAATAGTTTGCATGTGGCTTTAAGATCTTGCATCACAATACAAGGCATATTGACACTTTGAAGAATTTTCTCTGATTTTGCAGAGATTTTCAAACACCAGGTTCAAAAATGAGGCAGAATTCTCAGAAAAACTCTTAGAGCAAATTCTACCCGAGACAAGTATTTTACATGGATTCACTCACCGTGAAATTCTGTGTTCCGAAAACACTTCACGTATCTAGGATTCGACAAATATTAACTACAGAGTATTTAGCATGCGGATTACCGAAATTTCATCCACCATAAAAGGCATATGTACACCGAGAATCTAGTAATCTGGGTTCGCAGGATTTTCCTAACGCCAGTTTCAAAAATCAGGCCGATTTCTCAGGAAAAATCTCTTGGAGTGATTTCTAACCAAGGGAAATGTAATTTATGTAAAATCCCTGGCCGTGAAATTCCGTGTTCCGAACATGTTACATGCATAAAGGATTCGACAACTATTCACTACAAATTTCTTAGCATGTGGATTACCGAACTGTCATCACAATATATTGAATAATGATTCTTAGAAGTATTTTCTCAGATTTTGAAGTGTTTTCTAAACGCCAGGTTCAAAAATGACGAAGTTTTCCCAGAAAAACTATCTCGGAGCGAGTTCTACCCAATAGAGAAGTCATTTACATAGTTTCAATCACCGTGAAATTCCACGTTCTGAATACGGTACATGCCTCACGGATTAGAAAATGATTCTTTAATATGTTGTGAAAATATGGATTCCCGAACTTTCTTGCAACATAAATGCACATTTACACCTGCAAATATTTACTCCCTTTTTGCAGCTTTTTCCAAACTTCAGATTTGATAATCATGCAATGTTCGCAGAAAAATTCTCTTCTAGCTCGTTCTACTCAATAGAATTGTAATTTACATAGTTTCATTACCGTGAAATTTCGTTTTCCAAAAGCGCTACATGAATCACGGTTTAAAAAATAATTACTACACTGTTATTAACATGTGGATTACCGGACTTTCATTCACCAGTCAAGGCATATTGACACTTAGAAGCATTTTCTCAAATTTCACAGGGTTCCCCTAATGGCAGTTTTCAAAATGAGGCACATTTCGCAGAAAAATTCTCTTCAAACGAGTTCTACCCAATAGACATGTAACTTCCATTTTTCCCTTCACTATGACATTCCATATTCTGAACACGTTTCATGCATCACGAGGTCGACAAACATTCTTTAATGAGTGTGAGCATGTGGATTACCGAACTTTCATCCACCATACAAGGCATATTTACACCTAGAAGTAGTTATTCTGATTTTGCAGGTTTTTCCTAACATCCAGTTTCGAAAATCATGAAATTTTCAGAGAAACATTCAATTCAAGCGAGTTCTATCCAGTAGAATTGTTATTTTCAGAGCTTCACTCACCGAGACATTCCGTGTTCCGAAAACGTTACATTCATCACTGCTTCAACAAACATTATTTAATGACCGTTAGCATGTTGATTACCGATATTTCAACCACAATACAAGGCATATTTACACCTAGAAACATTTACTTAGATTTCGCAGGTTTTCCTAACATCACTTACGAAAATCAGGCAGTTTTCGCAGAAAAATTCTCTTGGTGCATGTTCTATCCAATAGACATCTCATTTTTATAGATACCTACACCGTAACATTCCGTGTACCAAAAACGGTCCATGCACCACGGATTCAACAAATATCACTGCTGAGTTCTTAGCATGTGAATTACACTTCTTTAATAACCCATTGAAACACATTGTCACCTTAAAGCATTTACTCAGATTTTGCAGCGTTTTCATAACAACAGTTTCCAAACTGAGGCAGATTTTTCAGTAAAATGCTCCTGGAGCGTGTTCTAACCAAGAGATATGTAATTTACATAGTTTGCCTCACCGTGACAGTCCATGTTCCGAACGCATTACACACATCACGATTTGACAAACATTCTTAATGAGTTGTGTACATGTGTATTACACAACTTTCATCCACCATACAAGGCATATTGACACCTAGAAATATTAACACTGAGTTCGCAGATATTTCCTAATAGCAGTTTCGAAAATCAGGCAGTTTTCAAAGGAAAAAACTGTTGGAGCGTGTTCTACCCAATAGATATGTAAATTACATAGATTCTCCCACTGTGAAATTACGTGTTTTGAACACGCTACATGCAGAAAAGTTTCGACAAAAATACACTACTGGGTTGTTTGCATGTGGATTACAGGACTTTCTCACTATAGAAGGCATATAGATGCTTAGAAGCATTTTTTGTGATTTCACAGGGATTTCCAAACGCCAGTTTTGAAAATGAGGCCGATTTCACAGCAAAAACCTCTTGGAGCGGGTTCTAAACAATAGATATGTAATTTACATGGATTCGCTCACCGTCAAATTCCGTCTTCCGAACACGCTACATGCATCTCGGGTGCGACAAATATTCACTACAGAGTTGTTAGCAAGTGGATTACAGCACTTTCATCCACCATACAAGGCTTGCTGACACTTTGAAGAATTTTCTCAGATTTCACACGTTAGTTTGAATGCCAGTTTTGAAAATGAGGCAGATTTGGCAGAAAAATGCTCTTGGAGCCATTTCTACCCAAAAGATAGGTAATTTCCCTACTTTCAATCACCGTGACATTCTGTGTTCTGAACACGTTACATGCACCACGGATTCAACAAACATTCTTTTATGAGTTGTGTACATGTGTTTTAACGAACTTTAATCCACCTTACAGTGCATATTTATACATAGAAATTTTATTCTGATTTAGTAGTGTTCTCCTAATGTCAGTCTCTAAAATCATGCAGTTTCCACAGAAAAATCCTCTTGGAGCGAGTTCTACCCAATAGACATGCAATTTACATAGAATCCGTCATTGTGAAATTCCGTGTTCCGAAAAAGCTACATGCATCACGGATTCAAAAAATATTCACTACAGAGTTGTTAGCATAAGGATTACCGAACTTTCATCCACCCTAAAAGCCATGTTGACAATTTGAAGCATTTTCTCACATTTCGAAAGTTTTTCCTAATGCCGGTATTGAAAAGGAGGCAGATTTGCCAGAAAACTTCTCGTGGAGCGAGTACTTCCCAATAGAAATGTAATTTACATAGTTTCCCTCACAGTGACATTCCATTTTCTTCACACGCTTCATACATCAAGGTTTCAACAAACTTTCTCGAATGAGTTGTGAACATGTAGATTACAGAACTTTCATCCACCATACATGGCATATTTACAACTAGAAACATTAACTCTGAATTTGCAGCTTTTTCCTAATGCCAGTTTGGAAAATCAGGCCGTTTTCTCAGGGAAAAACTTTTGGAGCGAATTCTAACCAATAGGTGTGTAATTTACATAGATTCCATAGCCGGGATTGTCCGTGATATGATCACACTGCATGCATAATGCTTTCTAAAAATATTCACCACAGAATAGTTTGCATGTGGCTTTAAGATCTTGCATCACAATACAAGGCATATTGACACTTTGAAGAATTTTCTCTGATTTTGCAGAGATTTTCAAACACCAGGTTCAAAAATGAGGCAGAATTCTCAGAAAAACTCTTAGAGCAAATTCTACCCGAGACAAGTATTTTACATGGATTCACTCACCGTGAAATTCTGTGTTCCGAAAACACTTCACGTATCTAGGATTCGACAAATATTAACTACAGAGTATTTAGCATGCGGATTACCGAAATTTCATCCACCATAAAAGGCATATGTACACCGAGAATCTAGTAATCTGGGTTCGCAGGATTTTCCTAACGCCAGTTTCGAAAATCAGGCCGATTTCTCAGGAAAAATCTCTTGGAGTGATTTCTAACCAAGGGAAATGTAATTTATGTAAAATCCCTGGCCGTGAAATTCCGTGTTCCGAACATGTTACATGCATAAAGGATTCGACAACTATTCACTACAAATTTCTTAGCATGTGGATTACCGAACTGTCATCACAATATATTGAATAATGATTCTTAGAAGTATTTTCTCAGATTTTGAAGTGTTTTCTAAACGCCAGGTTCAAAAATGACGAAGTTTTCGCAGAAAAACTATCTCGGAGCGAGTTCTACCCAATAGAGAAGTCATTTACATAGTTTCAATCACCGTGAAATTCCACGTTCTGAATACGGTACATGCCTCACGGATTAGAAAATGATTCTTTAATATGTTGTGAAAATATGGATTCCCGAACTTTCTTGCAACATAAATGCACATTTACACCTGCAAATATTTACTCCCTTTTTGCAGCTTTTTCCAAACTTCAGATTTGATAATCATGCAATGTTCGCAGAAAAATTCTCTTCTAGCTCGTTCTACTCAATAGAATTGTAATTTACATAGTTTCATTACCGTGAAATTTCGTTTTCCAAAAGCGCTACATGAATCACGGTTTAAAAAATAATTACTACACTGTTATTAACATGTGGATTACCGGACTTTCATTCACCAGTCAAGGCATATTGACACTTAGAAGCATTTTCTCAAATTTCACAGGGTTCCCCTAATGGCAGTTTTCAAAATGAGGCACATTTCGCAGAAAAATTCTCTTCAAACGAGTTCTACCCAATAGACATGTAACTTCCATTTTTCCCTTCACTATGACATTCCATATTCTGAACACGTTTCATGCATCACGAGGTCGACAAACATTCTTTAATGAGTGTGAGCATGTGGATTACCGAACTTTCATCCACCATACAAGGCATATTTACACCTAGAAACATTTACTTAGATTTCGCAGGTTTTCCTAATATCACTTACGAAAATCAGGCAGTTTTCGCAGAAAAATTCTCTTGGTGCATGTTCTATCCAATAGACATCTCATTTTTATAGATACCTACACCGTAACATTCCGTGTACCAAAAACGGTCCATGCACCACGGATTCAACAAATATCACTGCTGAGTTCTTAGCATGTGAATTACACTTCTTTAATAACCCATTGAAACACATTGTCACCTTAAAGCATTTACTCAGATTTTGCAGCGTTTTCATAACAACAGTTTCCAAACTGAGGCAGATTTTTCAGTAAAATGCTCCTGGAGCGTGTTCTAACCAAGAGATATGTAATTTACATAGTTTGCCTCACCGTGACAGTCCATGTTCCGAACGCATTACACACATCACGATTTGACAAACATTCTTAATGAGTTGTGTACATGTGTATTACACAACTTTCATCCACCATACAAGGCATATTGACACCTAGAAATATTAACACTGAGTTCGCAGATATTTCCTAATAGCAGTTTCGAAAATCAGGCAGTTTTCAAAGGAAAAAACTGTTGGAGCGTGTTCTACCCAATAGATATGTAAATTACATAGATTCTCCCACTGTGAAATTACGTGTTTTGAACACGCTACATGCAGAAAAGTTTCGACAAAAATACACTACTGGGTTGTTTGCATGTGGATTACAGGACTTTCTCACTATAGAAGGCATATAGATGCTTAGAAGCATTTTTTGTGATTTCACAGGGATTTCCAAACGCCAGTTTTGAAAATGAGGCCGATTTCACAGCAAAAACCTCTTGGAGCGGGTTCTAAACAATAGATATGTAATTTACATGGATTCGCTCACCGTCAAATTCCGTCTTCCGAACACGCTACATGCATCTCGGGTGCGACAAATATTCACTACAGAGTTGTTAGCAAGTGGATTACAGCACTTTCATCCACCATACAAGGCTTGCTGACACTTTGAAGAATTTTCTCAGATTTCACACGTTAGTTTGAATGCCAGTTTTGAAAATGAGGCAGATTTGGCAGAAAAATGCTCTTGGAGCCATTTCTACCCAAAAGATAGGTAATTTCCCTACTTTCAATCACCGTGACATTCTGTGTTCTGAACACGTTACATGCACCACGGATTCAACAAACATTCTTTTATGAGTTGTGTACATGTGTTTTAACGAACTTTAATCCACCTTACAGTGCATATTTATACATAGAAATTTTATTCTGATTTAGTAGTGTTCTCCTAATGTCAGTCTCTAAAATCATGCAGTTTCCACAGAAAAATCCTCTTGGAGCGAGTTCTACCCAATAGACATGCAATTTACATAGAATCCGTCATTGTGAAATTCCGTGTTCCGAAAAAGCTACATGCATCACGGATTCAAAAAATATTCACTACAGAGTTGTTAGCATAAGGATTACCGAACTTTCATCCACCCTAAAAGCCATGTTGACAATTTGAAGCATTTTCTCACATTTCGAAAGTTTTTCCTAATGCCGGTATTGAAAAGGAGGCAGATTTGCCAGAAAACTTCTCGTGGAGCGAGTACTTCCCAATAGAAATGTAATTTACATAGTTTCCCTCACAGTGACATTCCATTTTCTTCACACGCTTCATACATCAAGGTTTCAAAAAACTTTCTCGAATGAGTTGTGAACATGTAGATTACAGAACTTTCATCCACCATACATGGCATATTTACAACTAGAAACATTAACTCTGAATTTGCAGCTTTTTCCTAATGCCAGTTTGGAAAATCAGGCCGTTTTCTCAGGGAAAAACTTTTGGAGCGAATTCTAACCAATAGGTGTGTAATTTACATAGATTCCATACCCGGGATTGTCCGTGATATGATCACACTGCATGCATAACGCTTTCTAAAAATATTCACCACAGAATAGTTTGCATGTGGCTTTAAGATCTTGCATCACAATACAAGGCATATTGACACTTTGAAGAATTTTCTCTGATTTTGCAGAGATTTTCAAACACCAGGTTCAAAAATGAGGCAGAATTCTCAGAAAAACTCTTAGAGCAAATTCTACCCGAGACAAGTATTTTACATGGATTCACTCACCGTGAAATTCTGTGTTCCGAAAACACTTCACGTATCTAGGATTCGACAAATATTAACTACAGAGTATTTAGCATGCGGATTACCGAAATTTCATCCACCATAAAAGGCATATGTACACCGAGAATCTAGTAATCTGGGTTCGCAGGATTTTCCTAACGCCAGTTTCGAAAATCAGGCCGATTTCTCAGGAAAAATCTCTTGGAGTGATTTCTAACCAAGGGAAATGTAATTTATGTAAAATCCCTGGCCGTGAAATTCCGTGTTCCGAACATGTTACATGCATAAAGGATTCGACAACTATTCACTACAAATTTCTTAGCATGTGGATTACCGAACTGTCATCACAATATATTGAATAATGATTCTTAGAAGTATTTTCTCAGATTTTGAAGTGTTTTCTAAACGCCAGGTTCAAAAATGACGAAGTTATCGCAGAAAAACTATCTCGGAGCGAGTTCTACCCAATAGAGAAGTCATTTACATAGTTTCAATCACCGTGAAATTCCACGTTCTGAATACGGTACATGCCTCACGGATTAGAAAATGATTCTTTAATATGTTGTGAAAATATGGATTCCCGAACTTTCTTGCAACATAAATGCACATTTACACCTGCAAATATTTACTCCCTTTTTGCAGCTTTTTCCAAACTTCAGATTTGATAATCATGCAATGTTCGCAGAAAAATTCTCTTCTAGCTCGTTCTACTCAATAGAATTGTAATTTACATAGTTTCATTACCGTGAAATTTCATTTTCCAAAAGCGCTACATGAATCACGGTTTAAAAAATAATTACTACACTGTTATTAACATGTGGATTACCGGACTTTCATTCACCAGTCAAGGCATATTGACACTTAGAAGCATTTTCTCAAATTTCACAGGGTTCCCCTAATGGCAGTTTTCAAAATGAGGCACATTTCGCAGAAAAATTCTCTTCAAACGAGTTCTACCCAATAGACATGTAACTTCCATTTTTCCCTTCACTATGACATTCCATATTCTGAACACGTTTCATGCATCACGAGGTCGACAAACATTCTTTAATGAGTGTGAGCATGTGGATTACCGAACTTTCATCCACCATACAAGGCATATTTACACCTAGAAGTAGTTATTCTGATTTTGCAGGTTTTTCCTAACATCCAGTTTCGAAAATCATGAAATTTTCAGAGAAACATTCAATTCAAGCGAGTTCTATCCAGTAGAATTGTTATTTTCAGAGCTTCACTCACCGAGACATTCCGTGTTCCGAAAACGTTACATTCATCACTGCTTCAACAAACATTATTTAATGACCGTTAGCATGTTGATTACCGATATTTCAACCACAATAAAAGGCATATTTACACCTAGAAACATTTACTTAGATTTCGCAGGTTTTCCTAATATCACTTACGAAAATCAGGCAGTTTTCGCAGAAAAATTCTCTTGGTGCATGTTCTATCCAATAGACATCTCATTTTTATAGATACCTACACCGTAACATTCCGTGTACCAAAAACGGTCCATGCACCACGGATTCAACAAATATCACTGCTGAGTTCTTAGCATGTGAATTACACTTCTTTAATAACCCATTGAAACACATTGTCACCTTAAAGCATTTACTCAGATTTTGCAGCGTTTTCATAACAACAGTTTCCAAACTGAGGCAGATTTTTCAGTAAAATGCTCCTGGAGCGTGTTCTAACCAAGAGATATGTAATTTACATAGTTTGCCTCACCGTGACAGTCCATGTTCCGAACGCATTACACACATCACGATTTGACAAACATTCTTAATGAGTTGTGTACATGTGTATTACACAACTTTCATCCACCATACAAGGCATATTGACACCTAGAAATATTAACACTGAGTTCGCAGATATTTCCTAAAAGCAGTTTCGAAAATCAGGCAGTTTTCAAAGGAAAAAACTGTTGGAGCGTGTTCTACCCAATAGATATGTAAATTACATAGATTCTCCCACTGTGAAATTACGTGTTTTGAACACGCTACATGCAGAAAAGTTTCGACAAAAATACACTACTGGGTTGTTTGCATGTGGATTACAGGACTTTCTCACTATAGAAGGCATATAGATGCTTAGAAGCATTTTTTGTGATTTCACAGGGATTTCCAAATGCCAGTTTTGAAAATGAGGCCGATTTCACAGCAAAAACCTCTTGGAGCGGGTTCTAATCAATAGATATGTAATTTACATGGATTCGCTCACCGTCAAATTCCGTCTTCCGAACACGCTACATGCATCTCGGATGCGACAAATATTCACTACAGAGTTGTTAGCAAGTGGATTACAGCACTTTCATCCACCATACAAGGCTTGCTGACACTTTGAAGAATTTTCTCAAATTTCACACGTTAGTTTGAATGCCAGTTTTGAAAATGAGGCAGATTTGGCAGAAAAATGCTCTTGGAGCCATTTCTACCCAAAAGATAGGTAATTTCCCTACTTTCAATCACCGTGACATTCTGTGTTCTGAACACGTTACATGCACCACGGATTCAACAAACATTCTTTTATGAGTTGTGTACATGTGTTTTAACGAACTTTAATCCACCTTACAGTGCATATTTATACATAGAAATTTTATTCTGATTTAGTAGTGTTCTCCTAATGTCAGTCTCTAAAATCATGCAGTTTCCACAGAAAAATCCTCTTGGAGCAAGTTCTACCCAATAGACATGCAATTTACATAGAATCCGTCATTGTGAAATTCCGTGTGCCGAAAAAGCTACATGCATCACGGATTCAACAAATATTCACTACAGAGTTGTTAGCATAAGGATTACCGAACTTTCATCCACCCTAAAAGCCATGTTGACAATTTGAAGCATTTTCTCACATTTCGAAAGTTTTTCCTAATGCCGGTATTGAAAAGGAGGCAGATTTGCCAGAAAACTTCTTGTGGAGCGAGTACTTCCCAATAGAAATGTAATTTACATAGTTTCCCTCACAGTGACATTCCATTTTCTTCACACGCTTCATACATCAAGGTTTCAACAAACTTTCTCGAATGAGTTGTGAACATGTAGATTACAGAACTTTCATCCACCATACATGGCATATTTACAACTAGAAACATTAACTCTGAATTTGCAGCTTTTTCCTAATGCCAGTTTGGAAAATCAGGCCGTTTTCTCAGGGAAAAACTTTTGGAGCGAATTCTAACCAATAGGTGTGTAATTTACATAGATTCCATAGCCGGGATTGTCCGTGATATGATCACACTGCATGCATAACGCTTTCTAAAAATATTCACCACAGAATAGTTTGCATTTGGCTTTAAGATCTTGCATCACAATACAAGGCATATTGACACTTTGAAGAATTTTCTCTGATTTTGCAGAGATTTTCAAACACCAGGTTCAAAAATGAGGCAGAATTCTCAGAAAAACTCTTAGAGCAAATTCTACCCGAGACAAGTATTTTACATGGATTCACTCACCGTGAAATTCTGTGTTCCGAAAACACTTCACGTATCTAGGATTCGACAAATATTAACTACAGAGTATTTAGCATGCGGATTACCGAAATTTCATCCACCATAAAAGGCATATGTACACCGAGAATCTAGTAATCTGGGTTCGCAGGATTTTCCTAACGCCAGTTTCGAAAATCAGGCCGATTTCTCAGGAAAAATCTCTTGGAGTGATTTCTTACCAAGGGAAATGTAATTTATGTAAAACCCCTGGCCTTGAAATTCCGTGTTCCGAACATGTTACATGCATAAAGAATTCGACAACTATTCACTACAAATTTCTTAGCATGTGGATTACTGAACTGTCATCACAATATATTGAATAATGATTCTTAGAAGTATTTTCTCAGATTTTGAAGTGTTTTCTAAACGCCAGGTTCAAAAATGACGAAGTTTTCGCAGAAAAACTATCTCGGAGCGAGTTCTACCCAATAGAGAAGTCATTTACATAGTTTCAATCACCGTGAAATTCCACGTTCTGAATACGGTACATGCCTCACGGATTAGAAAATGATTCTTTAATATGTTGTGAAAATATGGATTCCTGAACTTTCTTGCAACATAAATGCACATTTACACCTGCAAATATTTACTCCCTTTTTGCAGCTTTTTCCAAACTTCAGATTTGATAATCATGCAATGTTCGCAGAAAAATTCTCTTTTAGCTCGTTCTACTCAATAGAATTGTAATTTACATAGTTTCATTACCGTGAAATTTCGTTTTCCAAAAGCGATACATGAATCACGGTTTAAAAAATAATTACTACACTGTTATTAACATGTGGATTACCGGACTTTCATTCACCAGTCAAGGCATATTGACACTTAGAAGCATTTTCTCAAATTTCACAGGGTTCCCCTAATGGCAGTTTTCAAAATGAGGCACATTTCGCAGAAAAATTCTCTTCAAACAAGTTCTACCCAATAGACATGTAACTTCCATTTTTCCCTTCACTATGACATTCCATATTCTGAACACGTTTCATGCATCACGAGGTCGACAAACATTCTTTAATGAGTGTGAGCATGTGGATTACCGAACTTTCATCCACCATACAAGGCATATTTACACCTAGAAGTAGTTATTCTGATTTTGCAGGTTTTTCCTAACATCCAGTTTCGAAAATCATGAAATTTTCAGAGAAACATTCAATTCAAGCGAGTTCTATCCAGTAGAATTGTTATTTTCAGAGCTTCACTCACCGAGACATTCCGTGTTCCGAAAACGTTACATTCATCACTGCTTCAACAAACATTATTTAATGACCGTTAGCATGTTGATTACCGATATTTCAACCACAATACAAGGCATATTTACACCTAGAAACATTTACTTAGATTTCGCAGGTTTTCCTAATATCACTTACGAAAATCAGGCAGTTTTCGCAGAAAAATTCTCTTGGTGCATGTTCTATCCAATAGACATCTCATTTTTATAGATACCTACACCGTAACGTTCCGTGTACCAAAAACGGTTCATGCACCACGGATTCAACAAATATCACTGCTGAGTTCTTAGCATGTGAATTACACTTCTTTAATAACCCATTGAAACACATTGTCACCTTAAAGCATTTACTCAGATTTTGCAGCGTTTTCATAACAACAGTTTCCAAACTGAGGCAGATTTTTCAGTAAAATGCTCCTGGAGCGTGTTCTAACCAAGAGATATGTAATTTACATAGTTTGCCTCACCGTGACAGTCCATGATCCGAACGCATTACACACATCAAGATTTGACAAACATTCTTAATGAGTTGTGTACATGTGTATTACACAACTTTCATCCACCATACAAGGCATATTGACACCTAGAAATATTAACACTGAGTTCGCAGATATTTCCTAAAAGCAGTTTCGAAAATCAGGCAGTTTTCAAAGGAAAAAACTGTTGGAGCGTGTTCTACCCAATAGATATGTAAATTACATAGATTCTCCCACTGTGAAATTACGTGTTTTGAACACGCTACATGCAGAAAAGTTTCGACAAAAATACACTACTGGGTTGTTTGCATGTGGATTACAGGACTTTCTCACTATAGAAGGCATATAGATGCTTAGAAGCATTTTTTGTGATTTCACAGGGATTTCCAAACGCCAGTTTTGAAAATGAGGCCGATTTCACAGCAAAAACCTCTTGGAGCGGGTTCTAATCAATAGATATGTAATTTACATGGATTCGCTCACCGTCAAATTCCGTCTTCCGAACACGCTACATGCATCTCGGATGCGACAAATATTCACTACAGAGTTGTTAGCAAGTGGATTACAGCACTTTCATCCACCATACAAGGCTTGCTGACACTTTGAAGAATTTTCTCAGATTTCACACGTTAGTTTGAATGCCAGTTTTGAAAATGAGGCAGATTTGGCAGAAAAATGCTCTTGGAGCCATTTCTACCCAAAAGATAGGTAATTTCCCTACTTTCAATCACCGTGACATTCTGTGTTCTGAACACGTTACATGCACCACGGATTCAACAAACATTCTTTTATGAGTTGTGTACATGTGTTTTAACGAACTTTAATCCACCTTACAGTGCATATTTATACATAGAAATTTTATTCTGATTTAGTAGTGTTCTCCTAATGTCAGTCTCTAAAATCATGCAGTTTCCACAGAAAAATCCTCTTGGAGCGAGTTCTACCCAATAGACATGCAATTTACATAGAATCCGTCATTGTGAAATTCCGTGTTCCGAAAAAGCTACATGCATCACGGATTCAAAAAATATTCACTACAGAGTTGTTAGCATAAGGATTACCGAACTTTCATCCACCCTAAAAGCCATGTTGACAATTTGAAGCATTTTCTCACATTTCGAAAGTTTTTCCTAATGCCGGTATTGAAAAGGAGGCAGATTTGCCAGAAAACTTCTCGTGGAGCGAGTACTTCCCAATAGAAATGTAATTTACATAGTTTCCCTCACAGTGACATTCCATTTTCCCGAACACGCTACATGCATCAAGGTTTCAACAAACTTTCTCGAATGAGTTGTGAACATGTAGATTACAGAACTTTCATCCACCATACATGGCATATTTACAACTAGAAACATTAACTCTGAATTTGCAGCTTTTTCCTAATGCCAGTTTGGAAAATCAGGCCGTTTTCTCAGGGAAAAAATTTGGAGCGAATTCTAACCAATAGGTGTGTAATTTACATAGATTCCATAGCCGGGATTGTCCGTGATATGATCACACTGCATGCATAACGCTTTCTAAAAATATTCACCACAGAATAGTTTGCATGTGGCTTTAAGATCTTGCATCACAATACAAGGCATATTGACACTTTGAAGAATTTTCTCTGATTTTGCAGAGATTTTCAAACACCAGGTTCAAAAATGAGGCAGAATTCTCAGAAAAACTCTTAGAGCAAATTCTACCCGAGACAAGTATTTTACATGGATTCACTCACCGTGAAATTCTGTGTTCCGAAAACACTTCACGTATCTAGGATTCGACAAATATTAACTACAGAGTATTTAGCATGCGGATTACCGAAATTTCATCCACCATAAAAGGCATATGTACACCGAGAATCTAGTAATCTGGGTTCGCAGGATTTTCCTAACGCCAGTTTCGAAAATCAGGCCGATTTCTCAGGAAAAATCTCTTGGAGTGATTTCTAACCAAGGGAAATGTAATTTATGTAAAATCCCTGGCCGTGAAATTCCGTGTTCCGAACATGTTACATGCATAAAGGATTCGACAACTATTCACTACAAATTTCTTAGCATGTGGATTACCGAACTGTCATCACAATATATTGAATAATGATTCTTAGAAGTATTTTCTCAGATTTTGAAGTGTTTTCTAAACGCCAGGTTCAAAAATGACGAAGTTTTCGCAGAAAAACTCTCTCGGAGCGAGTTCTACCCAATAGAGAAGTCATTTACATAGTTTCAATCACCGTGAAATTCCACGTTCTGAATACGGTACATGCCTCACGGATTAGAAAATGATTCTTTAATATGTTGTGAAAATATGGATTCCCGAACTTTCTTGCAACATAAATGCACATTTACACCTGCAAATATTTACTCCCTTTTTGCAGCTTTTTCCAAACTTCAGATTTGATAATCATGCAATGTTCGCAGAAAAATTCTCTTCTAGCTCGTTCTACTCAATAGAATTGTAATTTACATAGTTTCATTACCGTGAAATTTCGTTTTCCAAAAGCGCTACATGAATCACGGTTTAAAAAATAATTACTACACTGTTATTAACATGTGGATTACCGGACTTTCATTCACCAGTCAAGGCATATTGACACTTAGAAGCATTTTCTCAAATTTCACAGGGTTCCCCTAATGGCAGTTTTCAAAATGAGGCACATTTCGCAGAAAAATTCTCTTCAAACGAGTTCTACCCAATAGACATGTAACTTCCATTTTTCCCTTCACTATGACATTCCATATTCTGAACACGTTTCATGCATCACGAGGTCGACAAACATTCTTTAATGAGTGTGAGCATGTGGATTACCGAACTTTCATCCACCATACAAGGCATATTTACACCTAGAAGTAGTTATTCTGATTTTGCAGGTTTTTCCTAACATCCAGTTTCGAAAATCATGAAATTTTCAGAGAAACATTCAATTCAAGCGAGTTCTATCCAGTAGAATTGTTATTTTCAGAGCTTCACTCACCGAGACATTCCGTGTTCCGAAAACGTTACATTCATCACTGCTTCAACAAACATTATTTAATGACCGTTAGCATGTTGATTACCGATATTTCAACCACAATACAAGGCATATTTACACCTAGAAACATTTACTTAGATTTCGCAGGTTTTCCTAATATCACTTACGAAAATCAGGCAGTTTTCGCAGAAAAATTCTCTTGGTGCATGTTCTATCCAATAGACATCTCATTTTTATAGATACCTACACCGTAACATTCCGTGTACCAAAAACGGTCCATGCACCACGGATTCAACAAATATCACTGCTGAGTTCTTAGCATGTGAATTACACTTCTTTAATAACCCATTGAAACACATTGTCACCTTAAAGCATTTACTCAGATTTTGCAGCGTTTTCATAACAACAGTTTCCAAACTGAGGCAAATTTTTCAGTAAAATGCTCCTGGAGCGTGTTCTAACCAAGAGATATGTAATTTACATAGTTTGCCTCACCGTGACAGTCCATGTTCCGAACGCATTACACACATCACGATTTGACAAACATTCTTAATGAGTTGTGTACATGTGTATTACACAACTTTCATCCACCATACAAGGCATATTGACACCTAGAAATATTAACACTGAGTTCGCAGATATTTCCTAAAAGCAGTTTCGAAAATCAGGCAGTTTTCAAAGGAAAAAACTGTTGGAGCGTGTTCTACCCAATAGATATGTAAATTACATAGATTCTCCCACTGTGAAATTACGTGTTTTGAACACGCTACATGCAGAAAAGTTTCGACAAAAATACACTACTGGGTTGTTTGCATGTGGATTACAGGACTTTCTCACTATAGAAGGCATATAGATGCTTAGAAGCATTTTTTGTGATTTCACAGGGATTTCCAAACGCCAGTTTTGAAAATGAGGCCGATTTCACAGCAAAAACCTCTTGGAGCGGGTTCTAATCAATAGATATGTAATTTACATGGATTCGCTCACCGTCAAATTCCGTCTTCCGAACACGCTACATGCATCTCGGGTGCGACAAATATTCACTACAGAGTTGTTAGCAAGTGGATTACAGCACTTTCATCCACCATACAAGGCTTGCTGACACTTTGAAGAATTTTCTCAGATTTCACACGTTAGTTTGAATGCCAGTTTTGAAAATGAGGCAGATTTGGCAGAAAAATGCTCTTGGAGCCATTTCTACCCAAAAGATAGGTAATTTCCCTACTTTCAATCACCGTGACATTCTGTGTTCTGAACACGTTACATGCACCACGGATTCAACAAACATTCTTTTATGAGTTGTGTACATGTGTTTTAACGAACTTTAATCCACCTTACAGTGCATATTTATACATAGAAATTTTATTCTGATTTAGTAGTGTTCTCCTAATGTCAGTCTCTAAAATCATGCAGTTTCCACAGAAAAATCCTCTTGGAGCGAGTTCTACCCAATAGACATGCAATTTACATAGAATCCGTCATTGTGAAATTCCGTGTTCCGAAAAAGCTACATGCATCACGGATTCAAAAAATATTCACTACAGAGTTGTTAGCATAAGGATTACCGAACTTTCATCCACCCTAAAAGCCATGTTGACAATTTGAAGCATTTTCTCACATTTCAAAAGTTTTTCCTAATGCCGGTATTGAAAAGGAGGCAGATTTGCCAGAAAACTTCTCGTGGAGCGAGTACTTCCCAATAGAAATGTAATTTACATTGTTTCCCTCACAGTGACATTCCATTTTCTTCACACGCTTCATACATCAAGGTTTCAACAAACTTTCTCGAATGAGTTGTGAACATGTAGATTACAGAACTTTCATCCACCATACATGGCATATTTACAACTAGAAACATTTACTCTGAATTTGCAGCTTTTTCCTAATGCCAGTTTGGAAAATCAGGCCGTTTTCTCAGGGAAAAACTTTTGGAGCGAATTCTAACCAATAGGTGTGTAATTTACATAGATTCCATAGCCGGGATTGTCCGTGATATGATCACACTGCATGCATAATGCTTTCTAAAAATATTCACCACAGAATAGTTTGCATGTGGCTTTAAGATCTTGCATCACAATACAAGGCATATTGACACTTTGAAGAATTTTCTCTGATTTTGCAGAGATTTTCAAACGCCAGGTTCAAAAATGAGGCAGAATTCTCAGAAAAACTCTTAGAGCAAATTCTACCCGAGACAAGTATTTTACATGGATTCACTCACCGTGAAATTCTGTGTCCCGAAAACACTTCACGTATCTAGGATTCGACAAATATTAACTACAGAGTATTTAGCATGCGGATTACCGAAATTTCATCCACCATAAAAGGCATATGTACACCGAGAATCTAGTAATCTGGGTTCGCAGGATTTTCCTAACGCCAGTTTTGAAAATCAGGCCGATTTCTCAGGAAAAATCTCTTGGAGTGATTTCTAACCAAGGGAAATGTAATTTATGTAAAATCCCTGGCCGTGAAATTCCGTGTTCCGAACATGTTACATGCATAAAGGATTCGACATCTATTCACTACAAATTTCTTAGCATGTGGATTACCGAACTGTCATCACAATATATTGAATAATGATTCTTAGAAGTATTTTCTCAGATTTTGAAGTGTTTTCTAAACGCCAGGTTCAAAAATGACGAAGTTTTCGCAGAAAAACTATCTCGGAGCGAGTTCTACCCAATAGAGAAGTCATTTACATAGTTTCAATCACCGTGAAATTCCACGTTCTGAATACGGTACATGCCTCACGGATTAGAAAATGATTCTTTAATATGTTGTGAAAATATGGATTCCCGAACTTTCTTGCAACATAAATGCACATTTACACCTGCAAATATTTACTCCCTTTTCGCAGCTTTTTCCAAACTTCAGATTTGATAATCATGCAATGTTCGCAGAAAAATTCTCTTCTAGCTCGTTCTACTCAATAGAATTGTAATTTACATAGTTTCATTACCGTGAAATTTCGTTTTCCAAAAGCGCTACATGAATCATGGTTTAAAAAATAATTACTACACTGTTATTAACATGTGGATTACCGGACTTTCATTCACCAGTCAAGGCATATTGACACTTAGAAGCATTTTCTCAAATTTCACAGGGTTCCCCTAATGGCAGTTTTCAAAATGAGGCACATTTCGCAGAAAAATTCTCTTCAAACGAGTTCTACCCAATAGACATGTAACTTCCATTTTTCCCTTCACTATGACATTCCATATTCTGAACACGTTTCATGCATCACGAGGTCGACAAACATTCTTTAATGAGTGTGAGCATGTGGATTACCGAACTTTCATCCACCATACAAGGCATATTTACACCTAGAAGTAGTTATTCTGATTTTGCAGGTTTTTCCTAACATCCAGTTTCGAAAATCATGAAATTTTCAGAGAAACATTCAATTCAAGCGAGTTCTATCCAGTAGAATTGTTATTTTCAGAGCTTCACTCACCGAGACATTCCGTGTTCCGAAAACGTTACATTCATCACTGCTTCAACAAACATTATTTAATGACCGTTAGCATGTTGATTACCGATATTTCAACCACAATACAAGGCATATTTACACCTAGAAACATTTACTTAGATTTCGCAGGTTTTCCTAACATCACTTACGAAAATCAGGCAGTTTTCGCAGAAAAATTCTCTTGGTGCATGTTCTATCCAATAGACATCTCATTTTTATAGATACCTACACCGTAACATTCCGTGTACCAAAAACGGTCCATGCACCACGGATTCAACAAATATCACTGCTGAGTTCTTAGCATGTGAATTACACTTCTTTAATAACCCATTGAAACACATTGTCACCTTAAAGCATTTACTCAGATTTTGCAGCGTTTTCATAACAACAGTTTCCAAACTGAGGCAGATTTTTCAGTAAAATGCTCCTGGAGCGTGTTCTAACCAAGAGATATGTAATTTACATAGTTTGCCTCACCGTGACAGTCCATGTTCCGAACGCATTACACACATCACGATTTGACAAACATTCTTAATGAGTTGTGTACATGTGTATTACACAACTTTCATCCACCATACAAGGCATATTGACACCTAGAAATATTAACACTGAGTTCGCAGATATTTCCTAATAGCAGTTTCGAAAATCAGGCAGTTTTCAAAGGAAAAAACTGTTGGAGCGTGTTCTACCCAATAGATATGTAAATTACATAGATTCTCCCACTGTGAAATTACGTGTTTTGAACACGCTACATGCAGAAAAGTTTCGACAAAAATACACTACTGGGTTGTTTGCATGTGGATTACAGGACTTTCTCACTATAGAAGGCATATAGATGCTTAGAAGCATTTTTTGTGATTTCACAGGGATTTCCAAACGCCAGTTTTGAAAATGAGGCCGATTTCACAGCAAAAACCTCTTGGAGCGGGTTCTAAACAATAGATATGTAATTTACATGGATTCGCTCACCGTCAAATTCCGTCTTCCGAACACGCTACATGCATCTCGGGTGCGACAAATATTCACTACAGAGTTGTTAGCAAGTGGATTACAGCACTTTCATCCACCATACAAGGCTTGCTGACACTTTGAAGAATTTTCTCAGATTTCACACGTTAGTTTGAATGCCAGTTTTGAAAATGAGGCAGATTTGGCAGAAAAATGCTCTTGGAGCCATTTCTACCCAAAAGATAGGTAATTTCCCTACTTTCAATCACCGTGACATTCTGTGTTCTGAACACGTTACATGCACCACGGATTCAACAAACATTCTTTAATGAGTTGTGTACATGTGTATTACACAACTTTCATCCACCATACAAGGCATATTGACACCTAGAAACATTAACAATGAGTTCGCAGATATTTCCTAATAGCAATTTCGAAAATCAGGCAGTTTTCAAAGGAAAAAACTGTTGGAGCGTGTTCTACCCAATAGATATGTAAATTACACAGATTCTCCCACTGTGAAATTACGTGTTTTGAACACGCTACATGCAGAAAATTTCGACAAAAATACACTACAGGGTTGTTTGCATGTGGGTTACAGGCTTTCTCACTATAGAAGGCATATAGATGCTTAGAAGCATTTTTTGTGATTTCACAGGTATTTCCAAATGTCAGTTTCGAAAATGAGGCCGATTTCACAGCAAAAACCTCTTGGAGCGGGTTCTAAACAATAGATATGTAATTTACATGGATTCGCTCACCGTCAAATTCCGTATTCCGAACACGCTACATGCATCTCGGATGCGACAAATATTCACTACAGAGTTGTTAGCAAGTGGATTACAGCACTTTCATCCACCATACATGGCATATTTACAACTAGAAACATTAACTCTGAATTTGCAGCTTTTTCCTAATGCCAGTTTTAAAAATCAGGCCGTTTTCTCAGGGAAAAACTTTTGGAGCGAATTCTAACCAATAGGTGTGTAATTTACATAGATTCCATAGCCGGGATTGCCCGTGATACGATCACACTACATGCATAACGCTTTCTAAAAATATTCACCACAGAATAGTTTGCATGCGGCTTTACGATCTTGCATCACAATACAAGGCATATTGACACTTTGAAGAATTTTCTCTGATTTTGCAGAGATTTTCAAACACCAGGTTCAAAAATGAGGCAGAATTCTCAGAAAAACTCTTAGAGCAAATTCTACCCGAGACATGTATTTTTCATGGATTCACTCACCGTGATATTCAGTGTTCCGAACACACTTCACGTATCTAGGATTCGACAAATATTCACTACAGAGTATTTAGCATGCGGATTACCGAAATTTCATCCACCATAAAAGGCATATGTACACCGAGAATCTAGTAATCAGGGTTCGCAGGTTTTTCCTAAAGCCAGTTTTGAAAATCAGGCCGATTTCTCAGGAAAAATCACTTGGAGTGATTTCTAACCAAGGGAAATGTAATTTATGTAAAATCCCTGGCCGTGAAATTCCGTGTTCCGAACATGTTACATGCATAAAGGATTCGACAACTATTCACTACAAATTTTTTAGCATGTGGATTACCGAACTGTCATCACAATACAATGAATATTGATTCTTAGAAGTATTTTCTCAGATTTTGAAGTGTTTTCTAAACGCCAGGTTCAAAAATGACGAATTTTTCGCAGAAAAACTCTCTCGGAGCGAGTTCTACCCAATAGAGAAGTCATTTACATAGTTTCAATCACCGGGAAATTCCATGTTCTGAACACGGTACATGCATCACTGATTAGAAAAAGATTATTTAATATGTTGTGAAAATATGGTTTCCCGAACTTTCTTGCAACATAAATGCACATTTACACCTGCAAATATTTACTCCCTTTTTGCAGGTTTTTTCAAACTTCAGATTCGATAATCATGCAATGTTCGCAGAAAAATTCTCTTCTAGCTCGTTCTACTCAATAGAATTGTAATTTACATAGTTTCATTACCGTGAAATTTCGTTTTCCAAAAGCGCTACATGAATCACGGTTTAAAAAATAATTACTACACTGTAATTACCATGTGGATTACCGGACTTTCATTCACCATTCAAGGCATATTGACACTTAGAAGCATTTTCTCAGATTTCACAGCGTTCTCCTAATGGCATTTTTCAAAATGAGGCACATTTCGCAGAAAAATTCTCTTCAAACGAGTTCTACCCAATAGACATGTAAATTCCATTTTTCCCTTCACTATGACATTCCATATTCTGAACAATTTCATGCATCACGAGTTCGACAAACATTCTTTAATGAGTGTGAGCATGTGGATTACCGAACTTTCATCCACCATACTAGCCATATTGACACCTAGAAGTAGTTATTCTGATTTTCCAGGTTTTTCCTAACATCCAGTTTCGAAAATCATGAAATTTTCACAGAAACATTCAATTCAAGCGAGTTCTATCCAGTAGAATTCTTATTTTCAGAGCTTCACTCACCGAGACATTCCGTGTTCCGAAAACGTTACATTCATCACTGCTTCAACAAACATTATTTAATGACCGTGAGCATGTGGATTACCGATATTTCAACCACAATACAAGGCATATTTAAACCTAGAAACATTTACTTAGATTTCGCAGGTTTTCCTAACATCACTTACGAAAATCAGGCAGTTTTCGCAGAAAAATTCTCCTGGTGCATGTTCTATCCAATAGATAACTCATTTTCATAGATACCTTCACCGTAACAAACCGTGTTCCGAAAATGGTCCATGCACCACGGATTCAACAAATATTCACTGCTGAGTTCTTAGCATGTGAATTACACTTCTTTAATAACCCATTGAAACACATTGTCACCTTAAAGCATTTACTCCGATTTTGCAGCGTTTTCATAACAACAGTTTCCAAACTGAGGCAGATTTTTCAGTAAAATGCTCCTGGAGCGTGTTCTAACCAAGAGATATGTAATTTACATAGTTTGCCTCACCGTGACAGTCCATGTTCCGAACGCGTTACACACATCACGGATTTGACAAACATTCTTAATGAGTTGTGTACATGTGTATTACACAACTTTCATCCACCATACAAGGCATATTGACACCTAGAAACATTAACAATGAGTTCGCAGATATTTCCTAATAGCAGTTTCGAAAATCAGGCATTTTTCAAAGGAAAATCTGTTGGAGCGTGTTCTACCCAATAGATATGTAAATTACATAGATTCTGCCACTGTGAAATTACGTGTTTTGAACACGCTACATGCAGAAAAGTTTAGACAAATATTCACTACAGAGTTGGTAGCAAGTGGATTACAGCACTTTCATCCACCATACAAGGCTTGCTGACACTTTGAAGAATTTTCTCAAATTTCACACGTTAGTTTGAATGCCAGTTTTGAAAATGAGGCAGTTTTGGCAGAAAAATGCTCTTGGAGCCATTTCTACCCAAAAGATAGGTAATTTCCCTACTTTCAATCACCGTGACATTCTGTGTTCTGAACACGTTACATGCACCTCGGATTCAACAAACATTCTTTAATGAGTTGTAGACATGTGTATTAATGAACTTTAATCCACCTTACAGTTCATATTTATACATAGAAATTTTATTCTGATTTAGTAGTTTTCTCCTAATGTCAGACTCTAAAATCATGCAGTTTCCACAGAAAAATCCTCTTGGGGCGAGTTCTACCCAATAGACATGCAATTTACATAGAACCCGTCATCGTGAATTCCGTGTTCCAAAAAAGCTACATGCATCACGGATTCGACAAATATTCACTACAGAGTTGTTAGCATAAGGATTACCGAACTTTCATCCACCCTAAAAGCCATGTTGACAATTTGAAGCATTTTCTCACGTTTTGAAAGTTTTTCCTAATGCCAGTTTTGAAAAGGAGGCAGATTTGGCAGAAAAATTCTCGTGGAGCGAGTACTTCCCAATAGAAATGTAATTTACATAGTTTCCCTCACAGTGACATTCCATTTTCCCGAACACGCTACATGCATCAAGGTTTCAACAAACTTTCTCGAATGAGTTGTGAACATGTAGATTACAGAACTTTCATCCACCATACATGGCATATTTACAACTAGAAACATTAACTCTGAATTTGCAGCTTTTTCCTAATGCCAGTTTGGAAAATCAGGCCGTTTTCTCAGGGAAAAACTTTTGGAGCGAGTTCTAACCAATAGGTGTGTAATTTACATAGATTCCATAGCCGGGATTGTCCGTGATACGATCACACTACATGCATAACGCTTTCTAAAAATATTCACCTCAGAATAGTTTGCATGTGGCTTTACGATCTTGCATCACAATACAAGGCATATTGACACTTTGAAGAATTTTCTCTGATTTTGCAGAGATTTTCAAACACCAGGTTCAAAAATGAGGCAGATTTCTCAGAAAAACTCTTAGAGCAAATTCTACCCGAGACATGTATTTTTCATGGATTCACTCACCGTGATATTCTGTGTTCCATACACACTTCACGTATCTAGAATTCGACAAATATTCACTACAGAGTATTTAGCATGCGGATTACCGAAATTTCATCCACCATATAAGGCAGATGTAGACCGAGAATCTAGTAATCTGGGTTCGCAGGTTTTTCCTAACACCAGTTTTGAAAATCAGGCCGATTTCTCAGGAAAAATCTCTTGAAGTGATTTCTAACCAAGGGAAATGTAATTTATGTAAAATCCCTGGCCGTGAAATTCCGTGTTCCGAACATGTTACATGCATAAAGGATTCGACAACTATTCACTACAAATTTGTTAACATGTGGATTACCGAACTGTCATCACAACACATTGAATATTGATTCTTAGAAGTATTTTCTCAGATTTTGAAGTGTTTTCTAAACGCCAGGTTCAAAAATGACGAAGTTTTCGCAGAAAAACTCTCTCGGAGCGAGTTCTACCCAATAGAGAAGTCATTTACATAGTTTCAATCACCGTGAAATTCCACGTTCTGAACACGGTACATGCATCACGGATTAGAAAAAGATTCTTTAATATGTTGTGAAAATATGGATTCCCGAACTTTCTTGCAACATAAATGCACATTTACACCTGCAAATATTTACTCCCTTTTTGCAGCTTTTTCCAAACTTCAGATTCGATAGTCATGCAACGTTCGCAGAAAAATTCTCTTCTAGCTCGTTCTACTCAATAGAATTGTAATTTACATAGTATCATTACCGTGAAATTTCGTTTTCCAAAAGCGCTACATGAATCACGGTTTAAAAAATAATTACTACACTGTTATTAACATGTGGATTACCGGACTTTCATTCACCATTCAAGGCATATTGACACTTAGAAGCATTTTCTCAGATTTCACAGGGTTCTCCTAATGGCAGTTTTCAAAATGAGGCACATTTCGCAGAAAAATTCTCTTCAAACGAGTTCTACCCAATAGACATGTAACTTCCATTTTTCCCTTCACTATGCCATTCCATATTCTGAACACGTTTCATGCATCACGATTTCGACAAACATTCTTTAATGAGTGTGAGCATGTGGATAACCAAACTTTCATCCACCATACAAGCCATATTGGCATCTAGAAGTAGTTATTCTGATTTCGCAGGTTTTTCCTAACATCCAGTTTTGAAAATCATGAAATTTTCACAGAAACATTCAATTCAAGCGAGTTCTATCCAGTAGAATTGTTATTTTCAGAGCTTCACTCACCGAGACATTCCGTGTTCCGAAAACGTTACATTCATCACTGCTTCAACAAACATTATTTAATGACCGTGAGCATGTTGATTACCGATATTTCAACCACAATACAAGGCATATTTACACCTAGAAACATTTACTTAGATTTCGCAGGTTTTCCTAAAATCACTTACGAAAATCAGGCAGTTTTCGCAGAAAAATTCTCTTGGTGCATGTTCTATCCAATAGACATCTCATTTTCATAGATACCTTCACCGTAACATTCCGAGTTCCAAAAATCGTCCATGCACCACGGATTCAACAAATATCACTGCTGAGTTCTTAGCATGTGAATTACACTTCTTTAATAACCCATTGAAACACATTGTCACCTTAAAGCATTTACTCAGATTTTGCAGCGTTTTCATAACAACAGTTTCCAAACTGAGGCAGATTTTTCAGTAAAATGCTCCTGGAGCGTGTTCTAACCAAGAGATATGTAATTTACATAGTTTGCCTCACCGTGACAGTCCATGTTCCGAACGCGTTACACACCTCACGGATTTGACAAACATTATTAATGAGTTCTGTACATGTGTATTACACAACTTTCATCCACCATACAAGGCATATTGACACCTAGAAACATTAACACTGTGTTCGCAGATATTTCCTAATAGCAGTTTCGAAAATCAGGCAGTTTTCAAAGGAAAAAACTGTTGGAGCGTGTTCTACCCAATAGATATGTAAATTACATAGATTCTCCCACTGTGAAATTACGTGTTTTGAACACGCTACATGCAGAAAAGTTTCGACAAAAATACACTACAGGGTTGTTTGCATGTGGGTTACACGACTTTCTCACTATAGAAGGCATATAGATGCTTAGAAGCATTTTTTGTGATTTCACAGCGATTTCCAAACGCCAGTTTCAAAAATGAGGCCGATTTCACAGCAAAAACCTCTTGGAGCGGGTTCTAAACAATAGATATGTAAGTTACATGGATTCGCTCACCGTCAAATTCCGTCTTCCGAACACGCTACATGCATCTCGGATGCGACAAATATTCACTACAGAGTTGTTAGCAAGTGGATTACAGCACTTTCATCCACCATACAAGGCTTGCTGACACTTTGAAGAATTTTCTCAGATTTCACACGTTAGTTTGAATGCCAGTTTTGAAAATGAGGCAGATTTGGCAGAAAAATGCTCTTGGAGCCATTTCTACCCAAAAGATAGGTAATTTCCCTACTTTCAATCACCGTGACATTCTGTGTTCTGAACACGTTACATGCACCACGGATTCAACAAACATTCTTTAATGAGTTTTGGACATGTGTATTAACGAACTTTAATCCACCTTACAGTTCATATTTATACATAGAAATTTTATTCTGATTTAGTTGTTTTCTCCTAATGTGAGACTCTAACATCATGCAGTTTCCACAGAAAAATCCTCTTGAAGCGAGTTTTACCCAATATACATGCAATTTACATAGAACCCGTCATCGTGAATTCCGTGTTCCAAAAAAGCTACATGCATCACGGATTCGACAAATATTCACTACAGAGTTGTTAGCATAAGGATTACCGAACTTTCATCCACCCTAAAAGCCATGTTGAAAATTTGAAGCATTTTCTCACATTTCGAAAGTTTTTCCTAATGCCAGTTTTGAAAAGGAGGCAGATTTGGCAGAAAAATTCTCGTGGAGCGAGTACTTCCCAATAGAAATGTAATTTACATTGTTTCCCTCACAGTGACATTCCATTTTCCCGAACACGCTACATGCATCAAGGTTTCAACAAACTTTCTCGAATGAGTTGTGAACATGTAGATTACAGAACTTTCATCCACCATACATGGCATATTTACAACTAGAAACATTAACTCTGAATTTGCAGCTTTTTCCTAATGCCAGTTTGGAAAATCAGGCCGTTTTCTCAGGGAAAAACTTTTGGAGCGAGTTCTAACCAATAGGTGTGTAATTTACATAGATTCCATAGCCGGGATTGTCCGTGATACGATCACACTACATGCATAACGCTTTCTAAAAATATTCACCTCAGAATAGTTTGCATGTGGCTTTACGATCTTGCATCACAATACAAGGCATATTGACACTTTGAAGAATTTTCTCTGATTTTGCAGAGATTTTCAAACACCAGGTTCAAAAATGAGGCAGATTTCTCAGAAAAACTCTTAGAGCAAATTCTACCCGAGACATGTATTTTTCATGGATTCACTCACCGTGATATTCTGTGTTCCATACACACTTCACGTATCTAGAATTCGACAAATATTCACTACAGAGTATTTAGCATGCGGATTACCGAAATTTCATCCACCATATAAGGCAGATGTAGACCGAGAATCTAGTAATCTGGGTTCGCAGGTTTTTCCTAACACCAGTTTTGAAAATCAGGCCGATTTCTCAGGAAAAATCTCTTGAAGTGATTTCTAACCAAGGGAAATGTAATTTATGTAAAATCCCTGGCCGTGAAATTCCGTGTTCCGAACATGTTACATGCATAAAGGATTCGACAACTATTCACTACAAATTTGTTAACATGTGGATTACCGAACTGTCATCACAACACATTGAATATTGATTCTTAGAAGTATTTTCTCAGATTTTGAAGTGTTTTCTAAACGCCAGGTTCAAAAATGACGAAGTTTTCGCAGAAAAACTCTCTCGGAGCGAGTTCTACCCAATAGAGAAGTCATTTACATAGTTTCAATCACCGTGAAATTCCACGTTCTGAACACGGTACATGCATCACGGATTAGAAAAAGATTCTTTAATATGTTGTGAAAATATGGATTCCCGAACTTTCTTGCAACATAAATGCACATTTACACCTGCAAATATTTACTCCCTTTTTGCAGCTTTTTCCAAACTTCAGATTCGATAGTCATGCAACGTTCGCAGAAAAATTCTCTTCTAGCTCGTTCTACTCAATAGAATTGTAATTTACATAGTATCATTACCGTGAAATTTCGTTTTCCAAAAGCGCTACATGAATCACGGTTTAAAAAATAATTACTACACTGTTATTAACATGTGGATTACCGGACTTTCATTCACCATTCAAGGCATATTGACACTTAGAAGCATTTTCTCAGATTTCACAGGGTTCTCCTAATGGCAGTTTTCAAAATGAGGCACATTTCGCAGAAAAATTCTCTTCAAACGAGTTCTACCCAATAGACATGTAACTTCCATTTTTCCCTTCACTATGCCATTCCATATTCTGAACACGTTTCATGCATCACGATTTCGACAAACATTCTTTAATGAGTGTGAGCATGTGGATAACCAAACTTTCATCCACCATACAAGCCATATTGGCATCTAGAAGTAGTTATTCTGATTTCGCAGGTTTTTCCTAACATCCAGTTTTGAAAATCATGAAATTTTCACAGAAACATTCAATTCAAGCGAGTTCTATCCAGTAGAATTGTTATTTTCAGAGCTTCACTCACCGAGACATTCCGTGTTCCGAAAACGTTACATTCATCACTGCTTCAACAAACATTATTTAATGACCGTGAGCATGTTGATTACCGATATTTCAACCACAATACAAGGCATATTTACACCTAGAAACATTTACTTAGATTTCGCAGGTTTTCCTAAAATCACTTACGAAAATCAGGCAGTTTTCGCAGAAAAATTCTCTTGGTGCATGTTCTATCCAATAGACATCTCATTTTCATAGATACCTTCACCGTAACATTCCGAGTTCCAAAAATCGTCCATGCACCACGGATTCAACAAATATCACTGCTGAGTTCTTAGCATGTGAATTACACTTCTTTAATAACCCATTGAAACACATTGTCACCTTAAAGCATTTACTCAGATTTTGCAGCGTTTTCATAACAACAGTTTCCAAACTGAGGCAGATTTTTCAGTAAAATGCTCCTGGAGCGTGTTCTAACCAAGAGATATGTAATTTACATAGTTTGCCTCACCGTGACAGTCCATGTTCCGAACGCGTTACACACCTCACGGATTTGACAAACATTATTAATGAGTTCTGTACATGTGTATTACACAACTTTCATCCACCATACAAGGCATATTGACACCTAGAAACATTAACACTGTGTTCGCAGATATTTCCTAATAGCAGTTTCGAAAATCAGGCAGTTTTCAAAGGAAAAAACTGTTGGAGCGTGTTCTACCCAATAGATATGTAAATTACATAGATTCTCCCACTGTGAAATTACGTGTTTTGAACACGCTACATGCAGAAAAGTTTCGACAAAAATACACTACAGGGTTGTTTGCATGTGGGTTACACGACTTTCTCACTATAGAAGGCATATAGATGCTTAGAAGCATTTTTTGTGATTTCACAGCGATTTCCAAACGCCAGTTTCAAAAATGAGGCCGATTTCACAGCAAAAACCTCTTGGAGCGGGTTCTAAACAATAGATATGTAAGTTACATGGATTCGCTCACCGTCAAATTCCGTCTTCCGAACACGCTACATGCATCTCGGATGCGACAAATATTCACTACAGAGTTGTTAGCAAGTGGATTACAGCACTTTCATCCACCATACAAGGCTTGCTGACACTTTGAAGAATTTTCTCAGATTTCACACGTTAGTTTGAATGCCAGTTTTGAAAATGAGGCAGATTTGGCAGAAAAATGCTCTTGGAGCCATTTCTACCCAAAAGATAGGTAATTTCCCTACTTTCAATCACCGTGACATTCTGTGTTCTGAACACGTTACATGCACCACGGATTCAACAAACATTCTTTAATGAGTTTTGGACATGTGTATTAACGAACTTTAATCCACCTTACAGTTCATATTTATACATAGAAATTTTATTCTGATTTAGTTGTTTTCTCCTAATGTGAGACTCTAACATCATGCAGTTTCCACAGAAAAATCCTCTTGAAGCGAGTTTTACCCAATATACATGCAATTTACATAGAACCCGTCATCGTGAATTCCGTGTTCCAAAAAAGCTACATGCATCACGGATTCGACAAATATTCACTACAGAGTTGTTAGCATAAGGATTACCGAACTTTCATCCACCCTAAAAGCCATGTTGAAAATTTGAAGCATTTTCTCACATTTCGAAAGTTTTTCCTAATGCCAGTTTTGAAAAGGAGGCAGATTTGGCAGAAAAATTCTCGTGGAGCGAGTACTTCCCAATAGAAATGTAATTTACATTGTTTCCCTCACAGTGACATTCCATTTTCCCGAACACGCTACATGCATCAAGGTTTCAACAAACTTTCTCGAATGAGTTGTGAACATGTAGATTACAGAACTTTCATCCACCATACATGGCATATTTACAACTAGAAACATTAACTCTGAATTTGCAGCTTTTTCCTAATGCCAGTTTGGAAAATCAGGCCGTTTTCTCAGGGAAAAACTTTTGGAGCGAATTCTAACCAATAGGTGTGTAATTTACATAGATTCCATCGCGGGGATTTTCCGTGATACGATCCCATTGCATGCATAACACTTTTTAAAAATATTCACCACAGAATAGTTTGCATGCGGCTTTACGATCTTGCATCACAATACAAGGCATATTGACACTTTGAAGAATTTTCTCTGATTTTGCAGAGATTTTCAAATGCCAGGTTCAAAAATGAGGCCGAATTCTCAGAAAAACTCTTAGAGCAAATTCTACCCGAGACATGTATTTTTCATGGATTCACTCACCGTGATATTCTGTGTTCCGAACACACTTCACGTATCTAGGATTCGACAAATATTCACTACAGAGTATTTAGCATGCGGATTACCGAAATTTCATCCACCATAAAAGGCAGATGTACACCGAGAATCTAGTAATCTGGGTTCGCAGGGTTTTCCTAACGCCATTTTCGAAAATCAGGCCGATTTCTCAGGAAAAATCTCTTGGAGTGATTTCTAACCAAGGGAAATGTAATTTATGTAAAATCCCTGGCCGTGAAATTCCGTGTTCCGAACATGTTACATGCATAAAAGATTCGACAAATATTCACTACAAATTTGTTAGCATGTGGATTACCGAACTGTCATCCCAACACATTGAATATTGATTCTTAGAAGTATTTTCTCAGATTTTGAAGTGTTTTCTAAATGCCAGGTTCAAAAATGACGAAGTTTTCGCAGAAAAACTCTCTCGGAGCGAGTTCTACCCAATAGAGAAGTCATTTACATAGTTTAAATCACCGTGAAATTCCACGTTCTGAACACGGTACATGCATCACGGATTAGAAAAAGATTCTTTAATATGTTGTGAAAATATAGATTCCCGAACTTTCTTGCAACATAAATGCACATTTACACCTGCAAATATTTACTCCCTTTTTGCAGCTTTTTCCAAACTTCAGATTCGATAGTCATGCAACGTTCGCAGAAAAATTCTCTTCTAGCTCGTTCTACTCAATAGAATTGTAATTTACATAGTTTCATTACCGTGAAATTTCATTTTCCAAAAGCGCTACATGAATCACGGTTTAAAAAATAATTACTACACTGTTATTAACATGTGGATTACCGGACTTTCATTCACCAGTCAAGGCATATTGACACTTTGAAGCATTTTCTCAGATTTCACAGGGTTCTCTTAATGGCAGTTTTCAAAATGAGACACATTTTGCAGAAAAATTCTCTTCAAACGAGTTCTACCCAATAGACATGTAACATCCATTTTTCCCTTCACTATGCCATTCCATATTCTGAACATGTTTCATGCATCACGAGTTCGACAAACATTCTTTAATGAGTGTGAGCATGTGGATTACCGAACTTTCATCCACCATACAAGCCATATTGACACCTAGAAGTAGTTAGTCTAATTTCGCCGGTTGTTCCTAACATCCAGTTTCGAAAATCATGAAATTTTCACAGAAACATTCAATTCAAGCGAGTTCTACCCAGAAGAATTGTTATTTTCAGAGCTTCACTCACCGAGACATTCCGTGTTCCGAAAACGTTACATTCATCACGGCTTCGACAAACATTATTTAATGACCGTGAGCATGTTGATTACCGATTTTTCAATGACAATACAAGGCATATTTACACCTAGAAACATTTACTTAGATTTCGCAGGTTTTCCTAACATCACTTACAAAAATCAGGCAGTTTCTGCAGAAAAATCCTCTTGGTGCATGTTCTATCCCATAGACATCTCATTTTCATACATACCTTCACCGTAACATTCCGTGTACAAAAAATGGTCCATGCACCACGGATTCAACAAATAACACTGCTGAGTTCTTAGCATGTGAATTACACTTCTTTAATAACCCATTGAAACACATTGTCACCTTAAAGCATTTACTCAGATTTTGCAGCGTTTCAAAACACCAGTTTCCAAACTGAGGTAGATTTTTCAGTAAAATGCTCCTGGAGCGTGTTCTAACCAATAGATATGTCATTTACATAGTTTTCCTCACCGTGACAGTCCATGTTCCGAACATGCTACACACATCACGGATTTGACAAACATTTTAATGAGTTGTGTACATGTGTATTATAAAACTTTCATCCACCATACAAGGCATATTTACACCTAGAAACATTAACACTGAGTTCGCATATATTTCCTAAAAGCAGTTTCGAAATTCAGGCAGTTTTCAAAGGAAAAACTGTTGGAGCGTGTTCTACAAAATAGATATGTAAATTACATAGATTCTCCCGCTGTGAAATTACATGTTTCGAACATGGTACATGCAGAAAATATACAACAAATATACACTACAGATTTATTTGCATGAGGATTACAGGACTTTCTCACTATAGAAGGCCTATAGATGCTTAGAAGCATTTTCTGTGATTTCAGAGTTTTTCAAATGCCAGTTTCGAAAATGAGGCAGATTTCACGGCAAAAAACTCTTAGAGCGGGTTCTAACCAATAGACATGTAATTTACATGGATTCGCTCACCATCAAATTCCGTCTTCTGAACACACTACATGCATCTCGGATGCGACAAATATTCACTGCAGAGTTGTTAGCAAGTGGATTACAGCACTTTCATCCACCATACAAGGCTTACTGACACTTTGAAGAATTTTCTCTGATTTTTGAGTTTAGTTTTATGCCAGTTTTGAAAATGAGGCAGATTTGGCAGAGAAAAGCTCTTGGAGGCAGTTCTACCCAAAAGATATGTAATTTACCTAGTTTCAATCACCGTGACATTCTGTGGTCTGCACACGTTACATGCACCACGGATTCAACAAACATTTATAATGAATTGTGAACATGTGTATTACCGAACTTCATCCACAATTCATGGCATATTTATAACTAGAAACATTAACTCTGAATTTGCAGCTTTTTCCTAATGCCAGTTTTGAAATTCAGTCCGTTTTTTCAGAAAAAAATTTTTGGATTGGATTCTAACCAATAGGCATGTAATTAACATAGATTCCATTGCCGGCATTTTCCGTGATACGATCAACCTGCATGCATAACACTTTCTACAAATACTCACCACAGATTTGTTTGCATGTTTTTAACGATCTTCCATCACAATACAAGTCATATTGACACTTTGAAGCTTTATCTCTGATTTTGCAGAGATTTTCTAACGCCAGTTTCAAAAATGAGGCAGATTTCGCAGAAAATTCTCTTGGAGCGAATTCTACCCAAGACACATGTATTTTACATAGATTCGCTCACCGTGATATTCTGTGTTCCGAACATGCTTCACGTATCTCGGATTCAACAAATATTCACTACAGAGTTGTTAGCATGTGGATTACCGAACTTTCCTCCACCATAAAAGGCAGATTTACACCGAAAATCTAGTAATCTGTTTTCGCATGGTTTTCCTTAAGCCAGTTTCGAAAATCAGGCCGATTTCTCAGGAAAAATCTCTTGGAGTGATTTCTAACCAAGAGAAATGTAATTTACATAAATTCCCTGGCCATGAAATTCCGTGTTCCGAACATGCTACATTCATAAACGTTTCGACAAATAGTCACTACAAATTTGTTAGCATGTGGATTACCGAACTTTCATCACAATACACTGAATATTGATTCATAGAAGTATTTTCTCAAATTTTCCAGAGTTTTTCAAACGCCAGTTTCAAAAAAGACGAAGTTTTCGCAGAAAAACTCTCTCGGAGCGAGTTCTACCCAATAGAGAAGTAATTTAAATTGTTTCAATCACCGTGAATTTCCACGTTCTGAACACGGTACATGCATCACGAATTAGAAAAAGATTCTTTAATATGTTGTGAAAATGTGGATTACCGAACTTTCTTGCAACATATAGGCACATTTACACCTACAAATATTTACTCTCGTTTTGCAGCTTTTTCCAAGCTTCAGATTCGATAATCATGCAATTTTCGCAGAAAAATCCTCTTCTAGCTCGTTCTACTCAATAGAATTTTAATTTACATAGTTTCATTACCGTGAAATTCCGTTTTCCAAAAGCGCTACATGAATCACGGTTTAAAAAATCATTACTACACTGTAATTTCCATGTGGATTACCGGACTTTCGTTCACCATTCAAGGCATATTGACACTTAGAAGCATTTTCTCAGATTTCACAGGATTCTCCTAATGGCAGTTTCCAAAATGAGGCACATTTCGCAGAAAAATTCTCTTCAAGAGAGTCCTACCCAATAGACATGTAACTTACAATGTTTCCTTTAATCTGACATTCCGTATTCTGAACACATTAAATGCATCACGAGGTCGACAAACATTCTTTAATGAGTGTGAGCAAGTGGATTATCGATTTTTCAACCACAATACAAGGCATATTTACACCTAGAAACATTTATTCAGATTTCGCAGGTTTTCCTAAAGGTAGTTACGAAAATCAGTTAGTTTTCGCAGAAAAATTCTCTTGGTGCATGTTCTATCCAATAGATATCTCATCTTCATAGATACCGTCACCGTAACATTCTGTGTTCCGAAAAAGTTACATGCACCACGGATTCAACAAATATTCACTGCTGAGTTCTTAGCATGTGAATTACACATCTTTAATAACCCATTGAAGACACATTGCCACCTTAAAGCATTTACTCAGATTTTGCAGCGTTTTCAAAACAGCAGTTTCCAAACTGAGGCAGATTTTTCAGTAAAATTCTCCTGGAGCGTGTTCTAACCAAAAGATATGTCATTTACATAGTTTTCCTCACCGTGACAGTCCATGTTTCGAACGTGCTACACACCTCACGGATTTGACAAACATTTTAATGAGTTGTGTACATGTGTATTACAAAACTTTCATCCACCATACAAGGCATATTTACACCTAGAAACATTAACACTGAGTTCGCATATATTTCCTAAAAGCAGTTTCGAAAATCAGGCAGTTTTCAAAGGAAAAAACTGTTGGAGCGTGTTCTACCCAATAGATATGTAAATTACATACATTCTCCTGCTGTGAAATTACGTGTTTCGAACACGCTACATGCAGAAAAGATTCGACAAAAATACACTACAGAGTTGTTTGCATGTGGATTACAGGACTTTCATCACAATAGAAGGCATATTGATGCTTAGAAGTATTTTCTCTGATACCACACAGCTTTTGAAATGCCAGTTTCGAAAATGAGGCAGATTTCACGGAAAAAAACCTCTTGGAGCTGGTTCTAACCAATAGAATGTAATTTACATGGATTCGCTCACCGTGAAATTCCGTGTTCCGAACACGCTACATGCATCTCGAATGCGACAATTATTCACTACCTAGTTGTTAGCATGTGGATTACAGCACTTTCATCTACCATACAAGGCTTACTGAGACTTTTAAGAATTTTCTCAGATTTCGCAGTTTATTTTCTTTGCCAGATTTGAAAATGAGGCAGATTTCGCAGAAAAATGCTCTTGGAGCCAGTTCTAGCCAAAAGATATGTAATTTACCTAGTTTCAATCACCGTGACATTCCGTGTTCTGAACACGTTACATGCACCACGATTTCAACAAACATTTCTTAATGAGTTGTGAACATGTGTATTACCGAACTTCATCCACCATACATGGCATATTTACAACTAGAAACATTAACTTTGAATTTGCAGCTTTTTTCTAATGCCAGTTTTGAAATTGACGAAGTTTTCACAGAAAGACACTCTCGGAGCGAGTTCTACACAATAGAGACGTAATTTACATTGTTTCAATCACCGTGAAATTCCACATGCTGAACACGGTACATGCATCACGGATTAGAAAAAGATTCTTTAATATGTTGTGAAAATGTGGATTAACGATCTTTCTTGCAACATAAAGGCACATTTACACCTACAAATATTTACTCTCGTTTTGCAGCTTTTTCCAAACTTCAGATGCGATAATCATGCAATTTTCGCAGAAAAATCCTCTTCTAGCTCGTTGTACTCAATAGAATTGTAATTTACATAGTTTCATTACCGTGAAATTCCGTTTTCCAAAAGCGCTACATGAATCACGGTTTAAAAATTAAATACTACACTGTTATTACCATGTGGATTACCGGACTTTCATTCACCATTCAAGGCATATTGACACTTAGAAGCATTTTCTCAGATTTCACAGGGTTCTCCTAATGGCAGTTTTCAAAATGAGGCACATTTCGCAAAAAAATTCTCTTCAAGCGAGTTCTACCCAATAGACATGTAACTTAAATTTTTTCCTTCACTACGACATTCCGTATTCCGAACACGTTACAGGCATCACGAATTCAACAAACATTCTTTAATGAGTGTGAGCATGTGGATTACCAAACTTTCATCCACCATAAAAGGAATATTTACACCTAGAAGTAGTTATTCTGATTTCGCAGGTTTTTCGTAACATCCAGATTTGAAAATCATGAAATTTTTACAGAAACATTCAATTCAAGCGAGTTCTATCCAGCAGAATTGTTATTTTCAGAGCTTCACTCACCGAGACATTCCGTGTTCTGAAAACGTTACATTCATCACGGCTTCGACAAACATTATTTAATGACCGTGAGCATGTGGTTTACCGATTTTTCAACCACAATACAAGCATATTTACACCTAGAAACATTTAATTAGATTTCGCAGGTTTTCCTAACGTCAGTTATGAAAATCAGGCAGATTTGCTGAAAAATACTCTTGGTGCATGTTCTATCCAATAGATATCTAATCTTCATAGATACCGTCACCGTAACATTCTGTGTTCCGAAAAAGTTACATGCACCACGGATTCAACAAATATTCACTGCTGAGTTCTTAGCATGTGAATTACACATCTTTAATAACCCATTGAAGACACATTGTCACCTTAAAGCATTTACTCATATTTTGCAGCGTTTCAAAACACCAGTTTCCAAACTGAGGCAGATTTTTCAGTAAAATGCTCCTGGAGCGTGTTCTAACCAATAGATATGTCATTTACATAGTTTTCCTCACCGTGACAGTCCATATCCAAACGTGCTACACACATCACGGATTTGACAAACATTTTAATGAGTTGTGTACATGTGTATTATAAAACTTTCATCCACCATACAAGGCATATTTACACCTAGAAACATTAACACTGAGTTCGCATATATTTCCTAAAAGCAGTTTCGAAATTCAGGCAGTTTTCAAAGGAAAAACTGTTGGAGCGTGTTCTACAAAATAGATATGTAAATTACATAGATTCTCCCGCTGTGAAATTACATGTTTCTAACATGGTACATGCAGAAAATATACAACAAATATACACTACAGATTTATTTGCATGAGGATTACAGGACTTTCTCACTATAGAAGGCCTATAGATGCTTAGAAGTATTTTCTCTGATATCACACAGCTTTCGAAATGCCAGTTTCGAAAATGAGGCAGATTTCACGGCAAAAACCTCTTAGAGCGGGTTCTAACCAATAGACATGTAATTTACATGGATTCGCTCACCATCAAATTCCGTCTTCTGAACACGCTACATGCATCTCGGATGCGACAAATATTCACTGCAGAGTTGTTAGCAAGTGGATTACAGCACTTTCATCCACCATACAAGGCTTATTGACACTTTGAAGAAATTTCTCAGATTTTTGAGCTTAGTTTTATGCCAGTTTGGAAATGAGGCAGATTTGGCAGAAAAAAGCTCTTGGAGGCAGTTCTACCCAAAAGATATGTAATTTACCTAGTTTCAATCACCGTGACATTCTGTGGTCTGCACACGTTACATGCACCATGGATTCAACAAACATTTATAATGAGTTGTGAACATGTGTATTACCGAACTTCATCCACAATTCATGGCATATTTATAACTAGAAACATTAACTCTGAATTTGCAGCTTTTTCCTAATGCCAGTTTTGAAATTCAGTCCGTTTTTTCAGAAAAAAATTTTTGGATTGGATTCTAACCAATAGGCATGTAATTAACATAGATTCCATTGCCGGCATTTTCCGTGATACGATCAACCTGCATGCATAACACTTTCTACAAATACTCACCACAGATTTGTTTGCATGTTTTTAACGATCTTCCATCACAATACAAGTCATATTGACACTTTGAAGCTTTATCTCTGATTTTGCAGAGATTTTCTAACGCCAGTTTCAAAAATGAGGCAGATTTCGCAGAAAATTCTCTTGGAGCGAATTCTACCCAAGACACATGTATTTTACATAGATTCGCTCACCGTGATATTCTGTGTTCCGAACATGCTTCACGTATCTCGGATTCAACAAATATTCACTACAGAGTTGTTAGCATGTGGATTACCGAACTTTCCTCCACCATAAAAGGCAGATTTACACCGAAAATCTAGTAATCTGTTTTCGCATGGTTTTCCTTACGCCAGTTTCGAAAATCAGGCCGATTTCTCAGGAAAAATCTCTTGGAGTGATTTCTAACCAAGAGAAATGTAATTTACATAAATTCCCTGGCCATGAAATTCCGTGTTCCGAACATGCTACATTCTTAAACGTTTCGACAAATAGTCACTACAAATTTGTTAGCATGTGGATTAACGAACTTTCATCACAATACACTGAATATTGATTCATAGAAGTATTTTCTCAAATTTTCCAGAGTTTTTCAAACGCCAGTTTCAAAAAAGACGAAGTTTTCGCAGAAAAACTCTTTCGGAGCGAGTTCTACCCAATAGAGAAGTAATTTACATTGTTTCAATCACCGTGAATTTCCACATTCTGAACACGGTACATGCATCACGAATTAGAAAAAGATTCTTTAATATGTTGTGAAAATGTGGATTACCGAACTTTCTTGCAACATATAGGCACATTTACACCTACAAATATTTACTCTCGTTTTGCAGCTTTTTCCAAGCTTCAGATTCGATAATCATGCAATTTTCGCAGAAAAATCCTCTTCTAGCTCGTTCTACTCAATAGAATTTTAATTTACATAGATTCATTACCGTGAAATTCCGTTTTCCAAAAGCGCTACATGAATCACGGTTTAAAAAATCATTACTACACTGTAATTTCCATGTGGATTACCGGACTTTCGTTCACCATTCAAGGCATATTGACACTTAGAAGCATTTTCTCAGATTTCACAGGATTCTCCTAATGGCAGTTTCCAAAATGAGGCACATTTCGCAGAAAAATTCTCTTCAAGAGAGTCCTACCCAATAGACATGTAACTTACAATGTTTCCTTTAATCTGACATTCCGTATTCTGAACACATTAAATGCATCACGAGGTCGACAAACATTCTTTAATGAGTGTGAGCAAGTGGATTATCGATTTTTCAACCACAATACAAGGCATATTTACACCTAGAAACATTTATTCAGATTTCGCAGGTTTTCCTAAAGGTAGTTACGAAAATCAGTTAGTTTTCGCAGAAAAATTCTCTTGGTGCATGTTCTATCCAATAGATATCTCATCTTCATAGATACCGTCACCGTAACATTCTGTGTTCCGAAAAAGTTACATGCACCACGGATTCAACAAATATTCACTGCTGAGTTCTTAGCATGTGAATTACACATCTTTAATAACCCATTGAAGACACATTGCCACCTTAAAGCATTTACTCAGATTTTGCAGCGTTTTCAAAACAGCAGTTTCCAAACTGAGGCAGATTTTTCAGTAAAATTCTCCTGGAGCGTGTTCTAACCAAAAGATATGTCATTTACATAGTTTTCCTCACCGTGACAGTCCATGTTTCGAACGTGCTACACACCTCACGGATTTGACAAACATTTTAATGAGTTGTGTACATGTGTATTACAAAACTTTCATCCACCATACAAGGCATATTTACACCTAGAAACATTAACACTGAGTTCGCATATATTTCCTAAAAGCAGTTTCGAAAATCAGGCAGTTTTCAAAGGAAAAAACTGTTGGAGCGTGTTCTACCCAATAGATATGTAAATTACATACATTCTCCTGCTGTGAAATTACGTGTTTCGAACACGCTACATGCAGAAAAGATTCGACAAAAATACACTACAGAGTTGTTTGCATGTGGATTACAGGACTTTCATCACAATAGAAGGCATATTGATGCGTAGAAGTATTTTCTCTGATATCACACAGCTTTTGAAATGCCAGTTTCGAAAATGAGGCAGATTTCACGGAAAAAAACCTCTTGGAGCTGGTTCTAACCAATAGAATGTAATTTACATGGATTCGCTCACCGTGAAATTCCGTGTTCCGAACACGCTACATGCATCTCGAATGCGACAATTATTCACTACCTAGTGGTTAGCATGTGGATTACAGCACTTTCATCTACCATACAAGGCTTACTGAGACTTTTAAGAATTTTCTCAGATTTCGCAGTTTATTTTCTTTGCCAGATTTGAAAATGAGGCAGATTTCGCAGAAAAATGCTCTTGGAGCCAGTTCTAGCCAAAAGATATGTAATTTACCTAGTTTCAATCACCGTGACATTCCGTGTTCTGAACACGTTACATGCACCACGATTTCAACAAACATTTCTTAATGAGTTGTGAACATGTGTATTACCGAACTTCATCCACCATACATGGCATATTTACAACTAGAAACATTAACTTTGAATTTGCAGCTTTTTTCTAATGCCAGTTTTGAAATTGACGAAGTTTTCACAGAAAAACACTCTCGGAGCGAGTTCTACACAATAGAGACGTAATTTACATTGTTTCAATCACCGTGAATTTCCACATTCTGAACACGGTACATGCATCACGGATTAGAAAAAGATTCTTTAATATGTTGTGAAAATGTGGATTAACGATCTTTCTTGCAACATAAAGGCACATTTACACCTACAAATATTTACTCTCGTTTTGCAGCTTTTTCCAAACTTCAGATGCGATAATCATGCAATTTTCGCAGAAAAATCCTCTTCTAGCTCGTTGTACTCAATAGAATTGTAATTTACATAGTTTCATTACCGTGAAATTCCGTTTTCCAAAAGTGCTACATGAATCACGGTTTAAAAATTAAATACTACACTGTTATTACCATGTGGATTACCGGACTTTCATTCACCATTCAAGGCATATTGACACTTAGAAGCATTTTCTCAGATTTCACAGGGTTCTCCTAATGGCAGTTTTCAAAATGAGGCACATTTCGCAAAAAAATTCTCTTCAAGCGAGTTCTACCCAATAGACATGTAACTTAAATTGTTTCCTTCACTACGACATTCCGTATTCCGAACACGTTACATGCATCACGAATTCAACAAACATTCTTTAATGAGTGTGAGCATGTGGATTACCAAACTTTCATCCACCATAAAAGGAATATTTACACCTAGAAGTAGTTATTCTGATTTCGCAGGTTTTTCGTAACATCCAGTTTTGAAAATCATGAAATTTTTACAGAAACATTCAATTCAAGCGAGTTCTATCCAGCAGAATTGTTATTTTCAGAGCTTCACTCACCGAGACATTCCGTGTTCCGAAAACGTTACATTCATCACGGCTTCGACAAACATTATTTAATGACCGTGAGCATGTGGTTTACCGATTTTTCAACCACAATACAAGCATATTTACACCTAGAAACATTTAATTAGATTTTGCAGGTTTTCCTAACGTCAGTTATGAAAATCAGGGAGATTTGCTGAAAAATACTCTTGGTGCATGTTCTATCCAATAGATATCTAATCTACATAGATACCGTCACCGTAACATTCTGTGTTCCGAAAAAGTTACATGCACCACGGATTCAACAAATATTCACTGCTGAGTTCTTAGCATGTGAATTACACATCTTTAATAACCCATTGAAGACACATTGTCACCTTAAAGCATTTACTCATATTTTGCAGCGTTTCAAAACACCAGTTTCCAAACTGAGGCAGATTTTTCAGTAAAATGCTCCTGGAGCGTGTTCTAACCAATAGATATGTCATTTACATAGTTTTCCTCACCGTGACAGTCCATATCCAAACGTGCTACACACATCACGGATTTGACAAACATTTTAATGAGTTGTGTACATGTGTATTATAAAACTTTCATCCACCATACAAGGCATATTTACACCTAGAAACATTAACACTGAGTTCGCATATATTTCCTAAAAGCAGTTTCGAAATTCAGGCAGTTTTCAAAGGAAAAACTGTTGGAGCGTGTTCTACAAAATAGATATGTAAATTACATAGATTCTCCCGCTGTGAAATTACATGTTTCTAACATGGTACATGCAGAAAATATACAACAAATATACACTACAGATTTATTTGCATGAGGATTACAGGACTTTCTCACTATAGAAGGCCTATAGATGCTTAGAAGCATTTTCTGTGATTTCAGAGTTTTTCAAATGCCAGTTTCGAAAATGAGGCAGATTTCACGGCAAAAACCTCTTAGAGCGGGTTCTTACCAATAGACATGTAATTTACATGGATTCGCTCACCATCAAATTCCGTCTTCTGAACACACTACATGCATCTCGGATGCGACAAATATTCACTGCAGAGTTGTTAGCAAGTGGATTACAGCACTTTCATCCACCATACAAGGCTTATTGACACTTTGAAGAAATTTCTCAGATTTTTGAGTTTAGTTTTATGCCAGTTTGGAAATGAGGCAGATTTGGCAGAAAAAAGCTCTTGGAGGCAGTTCTACCCAAAAGATATGTAATTTACCTAGTTTCAATCACCGTGACATTCTGTGGTCTGCACACGTTACATGCACCACGGATTCAACAAACATTTATAATGAATTGTGAACATGTGTATTACCGAACTTCATCCACAATTCATGGCATATTTATAACTAGAAACATTAACTCTGAATTTGCAGCTTTTTCCTAATGCCAGTTTTGAAATTCAGTCCGTTTTTTCAGAAAAAAATTTTTGGATTGGATTCTAACCAATAGGCATGTAATTAACATAGATTCCATTGCCGGCATTTTCCGTGATACGATCAACCTGCATGCATAACACTTTCTACAAATACTCACCACAGATTTGTTTGCATGTTTTTAACGATCTTCCATCACAATACAAGTCATATTGACACTTTGAAGCTTTATCTCTGATTTTGCAGAGATTTTCTAACGCCAGTTTCAAAAATGAGGCAGATTTCGCAGAAAATTCTCTTGGAGCGAATTCTACCCAAGACACATGTATTTTACATAGATTCGCTCACCGTGATATTCTGTGTTCCGAACATGCTTCACGTATCTCGGATTCAACAAATATTCACTACAGAGTTGTTAGCATGTGGATTACCGAACTTTCCTCCACCATAAAAGGCAGATTTACACCGAAAATCTAGTAATCTGTTTTCGCATGGTTTTCCTTAAGCCAGTTTCGAAAATCAGGCCGATTTCTCAGGAAAAATCTCTTGGAGTGATTTCTAACCAAGAGAAATGTAATTTACATAAATTCCCTGGCCATGAAATTCCGTGTTCCGAACATGCTACATTCATAAACGTTTCGACAAATAGTCACTACAAATTTGTTAGCATGTGGATTACCGAACTTTCATCACAATACACTGAATATTGATTCATAGAAGTATTTTCTCAAATTTTCCAGAGTTTTTCAAACGCCAGTTTCAAAAAAGACGAAGTTTTCGCAGAAAAACTCTCTCGGAGCGAGTTCTACCCAATAGAGAAGTAATTTACATTGTTTCAATCACCGTGAATTTCCACGTTCTGAACACGGTACATGCATCACGAATTAGAAAAAGATTCTTTAATATGTTGTGAAAATGTGGATTACCGAACTTTCTTGCAACATATAGGCACATTTACACCTACAAATATTTACTCTCGTTTTGCAGCTTTTTCCAAGCTTCAGATTCGATAATCATGCAATTTTCGCAGAAAAATCCTCTTCTAGCTCGTTCTACTCAATAGAATTTTAATTTACATAGTTTCATTACCGTGAAATTCCGTTTTCCAAAAGCGCTACATGAATCACGGTTTAAAAAATCATTACTACACTGTAATTTCCATGTGGATTACCGGACTTTCGTTCACCATTCAAGGCATATTGACACTTAGAAGCATTTTCTCAGATTTCACAGGATTCTCCTAATGGCAGTTTCCAAAATGAGGCACATTTCGCAGAAAAATTCTCTTCAAGAGAGTCCTACCCAATAGACATGTAACTTACAATGTTTCCTTTAATCTGACATTCCGTATTCTGAACACATTAAATGCATCACGAGGTCGACAAACATTCTTTAATGAGTGTGAGCAAGTGGATTATCGATTTTTCAACCACAATACAAGGCATATTTACACCTAGAAACATTTATTCAGATTTCGCAGGTTTTCCTAAAGGTAGTTACGAAAATCAGTTAGTTTTCGCAGAAAAATTCTCTTGGTGCATGTTCTATCCAATAGATATCTCATCTTCATAGATACCGTCACCGTAACATTCTGTGTTCCGAAAACATTACATGCACCACGGATTCAACAAATATTCACTGCTGAGTTCTTAGCATGTGAATTACACATCTTTAATAACCCATTGGAGACACATTGCCACCTTAAAGCATTTACTCAGATTTTGCAGCGTTTTCAAAACAGCAGTTTCCAAACTGAGGCAGATTTTTCAGTAAAATTCTCCTGGAGCGTGTTCTAACCAAAAGATATGTCATTTACATAGTTTTCCTCACCGTGACAGTCCATGTTCCGAACGTGCTACACACCTCACGGATTTGACAAACATTTTAATGAGTTGTGTACATGTGTATTACAAAACTTTCATCCACCATACAAGGCATATTTACACCTAGAAACATTAACACTGAGTTCGCATATATTTCCTAAAAGCAGTTTCGAAAATCAGGCAGTTTTCAAAGGAAAAAACTGTTGGAGCGTGTTCTACCCAATAGATATGTAAATTACATACATTCTCCTGCTGTGAAATTATGTGTTTCGAACACGCTACATGCAGAAAAGATTCGACAAAAATACACTACAGAGTTGTTTGCATGTGGATTACAGGACTTTCATCACAATAGAAGGCATATTGATGCTTAGAAGTATTTTCTCTGATATCACACAGCTTTTGAAATGCCAGTTTCGAAAATGAGGCAGATTTCACGGAAAAAAACCTCTTGGAGCTGGTTCTAACCAATAGAATGTAATTTACATGGATTCGCTCACCGTGAAATTCCGTGTTCCGAACACGCTACATGCATCTCGAATGCGACAATTATTCACTACCTAGTGGTTAGCATGTGGATTACAGCACTTTCATCTACCATACAAGGCTTACTGAGACTTTTAAGAATTTTCTCAGATTTCGCAGTTTATTTTCTTTGCCAGATTTGAAAATGAGGCAGATTTCGCAGAAAAATGCTCTTGGAGCCAGTTCTAGCCAAAAGATATGTAATTTACCTAGTTTCAATCACCGTGACATTCCGTGTTCTGAACACGTTACATGCACCACGATTTCAACAAACATTTCTTAATGAGTTGTGAACATGTGTATTACCGAACTTCATCCACCATACATGGCATATTTACAACTAGAAACATTAACTTTGAATTTGCAGCTTTTTTCTAATGCCAGTTTTGAAATTGACGAAGTTTTCACAGAAAAACACTCTCGGAGCGAGTTCTACACAATAGAGACGTAATTTACATTGTTTCAATCACCGTGAATTTCCACATTCTGAACACGGTACATGCATCACGGATTAGAAAAAGATTCTTTAATATGTTGTGAAAATGTGGATTAACGATCTTTCTTGCAACATAAAGGCACATTTACACCTACAAATATTTACTCTCGTTTTGCAGCTTTTTCCAAACTTCAGATGCGATAATCATGCAATTTTCGCAGAAAAATCCTCTTCTAGCTCGTTGTACTCAATAGAATTGTAATTTACATAGTTTCATTACCGTGAAATTCCGTTTTCCAAAAGTGCTACATGAATCACGGTTTAAAAATTAAATACTACACTGTTATTACCATGTGGATTACCGGACTTTCATTCACCATTCAAGGCATATTGACACTTAGAAGCATTTTCTCAGATTTCACAGGGTTCTCCTAATGGCAGTTTTCAAAATGAGGCACATTTCGCAAAAAAATTCTCTTCAAGCGAGTTCTACCCAATAGACATGTAACTTAAATTGTTTCCTTCACTACGACATTCCGTATTCCGAACACGTTACATGCATCACGAATTCAACAAACATTCTTTAATGAGTGTGAGCATGTGGATTACCAAACTTTCATCCACCATAAAAGGAATATTTACACCTAGAAGTAGTTATTCTGATTTCGCAGGTTTTTCGTAACATCCAGTTTTGAAAATCATGAAATTTTTACAGAAACATTCAATTCAAGCGAGTTCTATCCAGCAGAATTGTTATTTTCAGAGCTTCACTCACCGAGACATTCCGTGTTCTGAAAACGTTACATTCATCACGGCTTCGACAAACATTATTTAATGACCGTGAGCATGTGGTTTACCGATTTTTCAACCACAATACAAGCATATTTACACCTACAAACATTTAATTAGATTTTGCAGGTTTTCCTAACGTCAGTTATGAAAATCAGGGAGATTTGCTGAAAAATACTCTTGGTGCATGTTCTATCCAATAGATATCTAATCTTCATAGATACCGTCACCGTAACATTCTGTGTTCCGAAAAAGTTACATGCACCACGGATTCAACAAATATTCACTGCTGAGTTCTTAGCATGTGAATTACACATCTTTAATAACCCATTGAAGACACATTGTCACCTTAAAGCATTTACTCATATTTTGCAGCGTTTCAAAACACCAGTTTCCAAACTGAGGCAGATTTTTCAGTAAAATGCTCCTGGAGCGTGTTCTAACCAATAGATATGTCATTTACATAGTTTTCCTCACCGTGACAGTCCATATCCAAACGTGCTACACACATCACGGATTTGACAAACATTTTAATGAGTTGTGTACATGTGTATTATAAAACTTTCATCCACCATACAAGGCATATTTACACCTAGAAACATTAACACTGAGTTCGCATATATTTCCTAAAAGCAGTTTCGAAATTCAGGCAGTTTTCAAAGGAAAAACTGTTGGAGCGTGTTCTACAAAATAGATATGTAAATTACATAGATTCTCCCGCTGTGAAATTACATGTTTCTAACATGGTACATGCAGAAAATATACAACAAATATACACTACAGATTTATTTGCATGAGGATTACAGGACTTTCTCACTATAGAAGGCCTATAGATGCTTAGAAGCATTTTCTGTGATTTCAGAGTTTTTCAAATGCCAGTTTCGAAAATGAGGCAGATTTCACGGCAAAAACCTCTTAGAGCGGGTTCTAACCAATAGACATGTAATTTACATGGATTCGCTCACCATCAAATTCCGTCTTCTGAACACACTACATGCATCTCGGATGCGACAAATATTCACTGCAGAGTTGTTAGCAAGTGGATTACAGCACTTTCATCCACCATACAAGGCTTATTGACACTTTGAAGGAATTTCTCAGATTTTTGAGTTTAGTTTTATGCCAGTTTGGAAATGAGGCAGATTTGGCAGAAAAAAGCTCTTGGAGGCAGTTCTACCCAAAAGATATGTAATTTACCTAGTTTCAATCACCGTGACATTCTGTGGTCTGCACACGTTACATGCACCACGGATTCAACAAACGTTTATAATGAATTGTGAACATGTGTATTACTGAACTTCATCCACAATTCATGGCATATTTATAACTAGAAACATTAACTCTGAATTTGCAGCATTTTCCTAATGCCAGTTTTGAAATTCAGTCCGTTTTTTCAGAAAAAAATTTTTGGATTGGATTCTAACCAATAGGCATGTAATTAACATAGATTCCATTGCCGGCATTTTCCGTGATACGATCAACCTGCATGCATAACACTTTCTACAAATACTCACCACAGATTTGTTTGCATGTTTTTAACGATCTTCCATCACAATACAAGTCATATTGACACTTTGAAGCTTTATCTCTGATTTTGCAGAGATTTTCTAACGCCAGTTTCAAAAATGAGGCAGATTTCGCAGAAAATTCTCTTGGAGCGAATTCTACCCAAGACACATGTATTTTACATAGATTCGCTCACCGTGATATTCTGTGTTCCGAACATGCTTCACGTATCTCGGATTCAACAAATATTCACTACAGAGTTGTTAGCATGTGGATTACCGAACTTTCCTCCACCATAAAAGGCAGATTTACACCGAAAATCTAGTAATCTGTTTTCGCATGGTTTTCCTTACGCCAGTTTCGAAAATCAGGCCGATTTCTCAGGAAAAATCTCTTGGAGTGATTTCTAACCAAGAGAAATGTAATTTACATAAATTCCCTGGCCATGAAATTCCGTGTTCCGAACATGCTACATTCATAAACGTTTCGACAAATAGTCACTACAAATTTGTTAGCATGTGGATTACCGAACTTTCATCACAATACACTGAATATTGATTCATAGAAGTATTTTCTCAAATTTTCCAGAGTTTTTCAAACGCCAGTTTCAAAAAAGACGAAGTTTTCGCAGAAAAACACTCTCGGAGCGAGTTCTACCCAATAGAGAAGTAATTTACATTGTTTCAATCACCGTGAATTTCCACGTTCTGAACACGGTACATGCATCACGAATTAGAAAAAGATTCTTTAATATGTTGTGAAAATGTGGATTACCGAACTTTCTTGCAACATATAGGCACATTTACACCTACAAATATTTACTCTCGTTTTGCAGCTTTTTCCAAGCTTCAGATTCGATAATCATGCAATTTTCGCAGAAAAATCCTCTTCTAGCTCGTTCTACTCAATAGAATTTTAATTTACATAGATTCATTACCGTGAAATTCCGTTTTCCAAAAGCGCTACATGAATCACGGTTTAAAAAATCATTACTACACTGTAATTTCCATGTGGATTATCGGACTTTCGTTCACCATTCAAGGCATATTGACACTTAGAAGCATTTTCTCAGATTTCACAGGATTCTCCTAATGGCAGTTTCCAAAATGAGGCACATTTCGCAGAAAAATTCTCTTCAAGAGAGTCCTACCCAATAGACATGTAACTTACAATGTTTCCTTTAATCTGACATTCCGTATTCTGAACACATTAAATGCATCACGAGGTCGACAAACATTCTTTAATGAGTGTGAGCAAGTGGATTATCGATTTTTCAACCACAATACAAGGCATATTTACACCTAGAAACATTTATTCAGATTTCGCAGGTTTTCCTAAAGGTAGTTACGAAAATCAGTTAGTTTTCGCAGAAAAATTCTCTTGGTGCATGTTCTATCCAATAGATATCTCATCTTCATAGATACCGTCACCGTAACATTCTGTGTTCCGAAAAAGTTACATGCACCACGGATTCAACAAATATTCACTGCTGAGTTCTTAGCATGTGAATTACACATCTTTAATAACCCATTGAAGACACATTGCCACCTTAAAGCATTTACTCAGATTTTGCAGCGTTTTCAAAACAGCAGTTTCCAAACTGAGGCAGATTTTTCAGTAAAATTCTCCTGGAGCGTGTTCTAACCAAAAGATATGTCATTTACATAGTTTTCCTCACCGTGACAGTCCATGTTTCGAACGTGCTACACACCTCACGGATTTGACAAACATTTTAATGAGTTGTGTACATGTGTATTACAAAACTTTCATCCACCATACAAGGCATATTTACACCTAGAAACATTAACACTGAGTTCGCATATATTTCCTAAAAGCAGTTTCGAAAATCAGGCAGTTTTCAAAGGAAAAAACTGTTGGAGCGTGTTCTACCCAATAGATATGTAAATTACATACATTCTCCTGCTGTGAAATTACGTGTTTCGAACACGCTACATGCAGAAAAGATTCGACAAAAATACACTACAGAGTTGTTTGCATGTGGATTACAGGACTTTCATCACAATAGAAGGCATATTGATGCTTAGAAGTATTTTCTCTGATATCACACAGCTTTTGAAATGCCAGTTTCGAAAATGAGGCAGATTTCACGGAAAAAAACCTCTTGGAGCTGGTTCTAACCAATAGAATGTAATTTACATGGATTCGCTCACCGTGAAATTCCGTGTTCCGAACACGCTACATGCATCTCGAATGCGACAATTATTCACTACCTAGTGGTTAGCATGTGGATTACAGCACTTTCATCTACCATACAAGGCTTACTGAGACTTTTAAGAATTTTCTCAGATTTCGCAGTTTATTTTCTTTGCCAGATTTGAAAATGAGGCAGATTTCGCAGAAAAATGCTCTTGGAGCCAGTTCTAGCCAAAAGATATGTAATTTACCTAGTTTCAATCACCGTGACATTCCATGTTCTGAACACGTTACATGCACCACGATTTCAACAAACATTTCTTAATGAGTTGTGAACATGTGTATTACCGAACTTCATCCACCATACATGGCATATTTACAACTAGAAACATTAACTTTGAATTTGCAGCTTTTTTCTAATGCCAGTTTTGAAATTGACGAAGTTTTCACAGAAAAACACTCTCGGAGCGAGTTCTACACAATAGAGACGTAATTTACATTGTTTCAATCACCGTGAATTTCCACATTCTGAACACGGTACATGCATCACGGATTAGAAAAAGATTCTTTAATATGTTGTGAAAATGTGGATTAACGATCTTTCTTGCAACATAAAGGCACATTTACACCTACAAATATTTACTCTCGTTTTGCAGCTTTTCCCAAACTTCAGATGCGATAATCATGCAATTTTCGCAGAAAAATCCTCTTCTAGCTCGTTGTACTCAATAGAATTGTAATTTACATAGTTTCATTACCGTGAAATTCCGTTTTCCAAAAGCGCTACATGAATCACGGTTTAAAAATTAAATACTACACTGTTATTACCATGTGGATTACCGGACTTTCATTCACCATTCAAGGCATATTGACACTTAGAAGCATTTTCTCAGATTTCACAGGGTTCTCCTAATGGCAGTTTTCAAAATGAGGCACATTTCGCAGAAAAATTCTCTTCAAGCGAGTCCTACCCAATAGACATGTAACTTACAATGTTTCCTTTACTGTGACATTCCGTATTCTGAACACATTAAATGCATCACGAGGTCGACAAACATTCTTTAATGAGTGTGAGCATGTGGATTATCGATTTTTCAACCACAATACAAGGCATATTTACACCTAGAAACATTTATTTAGATTTCGCAGGTTTTCCTAAAGTTAGTTACGAAAATCAGGTAGTTTTCGCAGAAAAATTCTCATGGTGCATGTTCTATCCAATAGATATCTCATCTTCGAAGATACCGTCACCGTAACTTCCTGTGTTCCGAAAACGTTACATGCGCCACGGATTCAACAAATATTCACTGCTGAGTTCTTAGCATGTGAATTACACATCTTTCATAACCCATTGAAGACACATTGTCACCTTAAAACATTTACTCAGATTTTGCAGCGTTTTCAAAACACCAGTTTCCAAACTGAGGCAGATTTTTCAGTAAAATTCTCCTGGAGCGTGTTCTAACCAATAGATATGTCATTTATATAGTTTGCCTCACCGTGACAGTCCATGTTCCGAACGCGCTACACAGATCACGGATTTGACAAACATTTTAATGAGTTGTGTACATGTGTATTACAAAACTTTCATCCACCATACAAGGCATATTTACACCTAGAAACATTAACACTGAGTTCGCAGATATTTCCTAACAGCAGTTTCGAATATCAGGCAGTTTTCAAAGGAAAAAAATGTTGGAGCGTGTTCTACAAAATAGATATGTAAATTACATAGATTCTACCCCTGTGAAATTACATGTTTCGTACATGCTACATGCAGAAAAGATACGACAAATATACACTAAATATTTGTTTGCATGTGGATTACAGGACTTTCTCACTATAGAAGGCATATAGATGCTTAGAGGCATTTTCTGTGATTTCAGAGGTTTTCAAACGCAGGTTTCAAAAATGAGGCAGATTTCACGGCAAAAACCTCTTAGAGCGGTTTCTAATCAATAGACATGTAATTTACATGGATTCGCTCACCATCAAATTCCGTGTTCTGAACACGCTACATGCATCTCGGATGCGACAAATATTCACTGCAGAGTTGTTAGCATGTGGATTGCAGCACTTTCAACCACCATACAAAGCTTACTGACACTTTGAAGAATTTTCTCAGATTTCACAGTTTAGTTTTAGTGCCAGTTTTGAAAATGAGGCAGATTTGGCAGAAAAATGCTCTTGGAGCCAGTTCTACCCAAAAGATATGTAATTTACCTACTTTCAATCACCGTGACATTCCGGGTTCTGCACACGTTATATGCACCACGGATTCAACAAACATTCTTTAATGAGTTGTGTACATTTGTACTAACGAACTTTAATCCACCTTACAGTGCATATTTATACATAGAAATTTTATTCTGATTTAGTAGTATTCTCCTAATGTCAGTCTCTAAAATCATGCAGTTTCCACAGAAAAATCCTCTTGGAGCGAGTTCTACCCAATAGACATGCAATTTACATAGAACCTGTCATCGTGAAATTCCATGTTCCGAAAAACTACATGCATCACGGATTCGAAAAATATTCACTACAGGGTTGTTAGCATAAGGATTACCGAACTTTCATCTACCATAAAAGCCATGTTGACAATTTGAAGCATTTTCTCACATTTCGAAAGTTTTTCCTAATTCCAGTTTGGAAAAGGAGGCAGATTTGGCAGAAAAATTCTCGTGGAGTGAGTACTTCCCAATAGAAATGTAATTTACATAGTTTCCCTCACAGTGACATTCCATTTTCCGAACACGCTACATGCATCCAGGTTTCAACAAACTTTCTCGAATGAGTTGTGTACATGTAGATTACAGAACATTCATCCACCATACATGGTATATTTACAACTAGAAACATGAAATGTGAGTTCGCAGCATTTTCCTTATAGCAGTTTTGAAAATCAGGCAGTTTTCAAAGGGAAAAACTGTTGGAGCGTGTTCTACCCAATAGATATGTAAATTACATAGATTCTCCCGCTGTGAAATTTCGTGTTTTGAACATGCTTCATGCAGAAAAGATTCGACAAATATACACTACCGAGTTGTTTGCATGTGGATTACAGGGCTTTCATCCCTGTAGAAGGCATATTGTTGCTTAGAAGTATTTTCTCTGATTTCACATAGCTTTTCAAACGCCAGTTTCGAACATGAGGCAGATTTCATGGGAAAAACTTCTTGGAGCGGGTTCTAACCAATAGACATGTAATTTACATGGATTCGCTCACCGTGAAATTCCGTGTTCTGAACACGCTACATGCATCTCGGATGCGACAAATATTCACTACAGAGTTGTTAGCATGTGAATTACAGCACTTTCATCCACCATACCAGGCTTACTGACACTTTGAAGAATTTTCTCAGATTTTTGAGTTTAGTTTTATGCCAGTTTGGAAATGAGGCAGATTTGGCAGAAAAAAGCTCTTGGAGGCAGTTCTACCCAAAAGATATGTAATTTACCTAGTTTCAATCACCGTGACATTCTGTGGTCTGCACACGTTACATGCACCACGGATTCAACAAACATTTATAATGAGTTGTGAACATGTGTATTACCGAACTTCATCCACAATTCATGGCATATTTACAACTAGAAACATTAACTCTGCATTTGCAGCATTTTCCTAATGCCAGTTTTGAAATTCAGGCCGTTTTTTCAGAAAAAAATTTTGGGAGTGAATTTTAACCAATAGGCGTGTAATTAACATAGATTCCATTGCCGGCATTTTCCGTGATACGATCACCCTGCATGCATAACGCTTTCTACAAATATTCACCACAGATTTGTTTGCATGTTTTTAACGATCTTGCATCACAATACAAGGCATATTGACACTTTGAAGATTTATCTCTGATTTTGCAGAGATTTTCAAACGCCAGTTTCAAAAATGAGGGAGATTTCGCAGAAAATTCTCTTGGAGCGAATTCTACCCAAGACACATGTATTTTACATAGATTCGCTCACCGTGATATTCTGTGTTCCGAACATGCTTCACGTATCTCGGATTCAACAAATATTCACTACAGAGTTGTTAGCATGCGGATTACCGAACTTTCATCACAATACACTGAATATTGATTCATAGAAGTATTTTCTCAAATTTTCCAGAGTTTTTCAAACGCCAGTTTCAAAAAAGACGAAGTTTTCGCAGAAAAACTCTCTCGGAGCGAGTTCTACCCAATAGAGAAGTAATTTACATTTTTTCAATCACCGTGAATTTCCACGTTCTGAACACGGTACATGCATCACGAATTAGAAAAAGATTCTTTAATATGTTGTGAAAATGTGGATTACCGAACTTTCTTGCAACATATAGGCACAATTACACCTACAAATATTTACTCTAGTTTTGCAGCTTTTTCCAAGCTTCAGATTCGATAATCATGCAATTTTCGCAGAAAAATCCTCTTCTAGCTCGTTCTACTCAATAGAATTGTAATTTACGTAGATTCATTACCGTGAAATTCCGTTTTCCAAAAGCGCTACATGAATCACGGTTTAAAAAATCATTACTACACTGTAATTACCATGTGGATTACCGGACTTTCATTCACCATTCAAGGCATATTGACACTTAGAAGCATTTTCTCAGATTTCATAGGATTCTCCTAATGGCAGTTTTCAAAATGAGGCACATTTCGCAGAAAAATTCTCTTCAAGCGAGTCCTACCCAATAGACATGTAACTTACAATGTTTCCTTTACTGTGACATTCCGTATTCTGAACACATTAAATGCATCACGAGGTCGACATTCTTTAATGAGTGTGAGCATGTGGATTATCGATTTTTCAACCACAATACAAGGCATATTTACACCTAGAAACATTTATTTAGATTTCGCAGGTTTTCCTAAAGTGAGTTACGAAAATCAGGTAGTTTTCGCAGAAAAATACTCATGGTGCATGTTCTATCCAATAGATATCTCATCTTCGAAGATACCGTCACCGTAACTTTCTGTGTTCCGAAAACGTTACATGCACCATGGATTCAACAAATATTAACTGCTGAGTTCTTAGCATGTGAATTACACATCTTTCATAACCCACTGAAGACATATTGTCTCCTTAAAGCATTTACTCAGAATTGCAGCGTTTTAAAAACACCAGTTTCCAAACTGAGGCAGATTTTTCAGTAAAATTCTCCTGGAGCGTGTTCTAACCAATAGATATGTCATTTACATAGTTTGCCTCACCGTGACAGTCCGTGTTCCGAACACGCTACATACATCACGGATTTGACAAACATTATTAATGAGTTGTGTACATGTGTATTTCAGAACTTTCATGCACCATACAAGGTATATTCACACCTAGATACTTTAACTGTGAGTTCGCAGCATTTTCCTAATAGCAGTTTCGAAAATCAGGCAGTTTTCAAAGGAAAAAACTGTTGGAGCGTGTTCTACCCAATAGATATGTAAATTATATAGATTCTCCAGCTGTGAAATTACGTGTTTCGAACACGCTACATGCAGAAAAGATTAGACAAAAATACACTACAGAGTTGTTTGCATGTGGATTGCAGGACTTTCATCACAATAGAAGGCATATTGATGCTTAGACGTATTTTCTCTGATATAACACAGCTTTCGAAATGCCAGGTTCGAAAATGAGGCAGATTTCACGGCAAAAACCTCTTGGAGCTTGTTCTAACCAATAGAATGTAATTTACATGGATTCGCTCACCGTGAAATTCCGTGTTCCGAACACGCTACATGCATCTCGAATGCGACAAATATTCACTACATAGTTGTTAGCATGTGGATTACAGCACTTTCATCTACCATACAAGGCTTACTGAGACTTTGAAAAATTTTCTCAGATTTCGCAGTTTAGTTTTATTTTGAGATTTGAAAATGAGGCAGATTTGGCAGAAAAATGCTCTTGGAGCCATTTCTACCCCAAAGATAGGTAATTTCCCTACTTTCAATCACCGTGACATTCTGTGTTTTGAACATGTTACATGCACCACGGATTCAACAAACATTCTTTAATGAATTGTGAACATGTGTATTAACGAACTTTAATCCACCTTACAGTGCATATTTATACATAGAAATTTTATTCTGATTTAGTAGTATTCTCCTAATGTCAGTCTCTAAAATCATGCAGTTTCCACAAAAAAATCCTCTTGGAGCGAACTCTACCCAATAGACATGCAATTTACATAGAACCCGTCATCGTGAATTCCGTGTTCCAAAAAAGCTACATGCATCAAGGATTCGACAAATATTCACTACAGAGTTGTTAGCATAAGGATTACCGAACTTTCAACCACCATAAAAGCCATGTTGACAATTTGAAGCATTTTCTCACATTTCGAAAGTTTTTCCTAATGCCAGTTTTGAAAAGGAGGCAGATTTGGCAGAAAAATTCTCGTGGAGCGATTACTTCCCAATAGAAATGTAATTTACATAGTTTCCCTCACAGTGACATTCCATTTTCCCGAACACGCTACATGCATCAAGGTTTCAACAAGCTTTCCCGAATGAGTTGTGAACATGTAGATTACAGAACTTACATCCACTATATATGGCATATTTACAACTAGAAACTTTAACTCTGAATTTGCAGCTTTTTCTTAATGCCAGTTTGGAAAATCAGGCCGTTTTCTCAGGGGAAAATTTTTGTAGCGAATTCTATCCAATAGGTGTGTAATTTACATAGATACCATAGCCGGGATTTTCCGTGATACGATCACACTGCATGCACAACTCTTTCTAAAAATATTCACCAGAGAATAGTTTGCATGTGTCTTTACGATCTTGCATCACAATACAAGGCATATTGACACTTTGAAGAATTTTCTCAGATTTTGCAGTGATTTTCAAACGCCAGGTTCAAAAATGAGGCAGATTTCTCAGAAAAAACTCTTAGAGCAAATTCTACCCGAGACATGTATTTTTCATGGATTCACTCACCGTGATATTCTGTGTTCTGAACACACTTCACGTATCTAGGATTCGACAAATATTCACTACATAGTAGTTAGCATGCGGATTACCGAAATTTCATCCACCATAAAAGGCAGATGTACACCGAGAATCTAGTACCTGTTTTCGCAGGTTTTTCCTAAAGCTAGTATTGAAAATCAGGCCGAATCCTCAGGAAAAATCTCTTGGAGTGATTTCTAACCAAGGAAAATGTAATTTATATAAATTCCCTGGCCGTGAAATTCCGTGTTCCGAACAATTTACATGCATAAAAAATTCGACAAATATTGACTACAAATTTGTTAGCATGTGGATTAACGAACTGTCATCACAATACATTGAATAGTGATTCTTAGAAATATTTTCTCAGATTTTGAAGCGTTTTCTGAACGCCAGGTTCAAAAATGACGAAGTTTTCGCAGAAAAACACTCTCGGAGCGAGTTTTACCCAATAGAGAAGTCATTTACATAGTTTCAGTCACCGTGAAATTCCACATTCTGAACACGGTACATACGTCACGGATTAGAAAATGATTCTTTAATATGTTGTGAAAATATGGATTAACGAACTTTTTGCAACAAAAATGCACATTTACACCTGCAAATATTTACTCCCTTTTGCAGCTTTTTCCAAACTTCAGAATCGAAAATCATGCAATTTTCGCAGAAAAATCCTCTTCTAGCTCGTTCTACTCAATAGAATTGTAATTTACATAGTTTCATTACTGTGAAATTTCGTTTTCCAAAAGCTCTACAAGAATCACGGTTTAAAAATTAAACACTACACTGTTATTAACATGTGGATTACCGGACTTTCATTCACCATTCAAGGCATATTGACACTTAGAAGCATTTTCTCAGATTTCACAGGGTTCTCCTAATGGCAGTTTTCAAAATGAGGCACATTTCGCAGAAAAATTCTCTTCAAACGAGTTCTACCCAATAGACATGTAACTTAAACTGTTTCCTTCACTATGACATTTTGTATTCCGAACACGTTTCCTGCATCACGAGTTCGACAAACATTCTTTAATGAGTGTGAGCATGTGGATTACCGAACTTTAATCCACCATACAAGGCACATTTACACCTAGAAGTAGTTTTTCTGATTTCGCAGGTTTTTCCTAACATCCAGTTTCGAAAATCATGAAATTTTTACAGAAACATTCAATTCAAGCGAGTTCTATCCAGTAGAATTGTTATTTTCAGAGCTTCACTCACCGAGACATTCCGTGTTCCGAAAACGTTACATTCATCACGGCTTCGACAAACATTATTTAATGACCGTGAGCATGTGGATTACCGATTTTTCAACCACAATACAAGGCATATTTACACCTAGAAACATTTACTTATATTTCGCAGGTTTTCCTAACATCACTTATGAAAATCAGGCAGTTTTCGTAGAAAAATTATCTTGGTGCATGTTCTATCCAATAGACATCTCATTTTTATACATACCTTCACCGTAACATTCCGTGTACCAAAAATGGTCCATGCACCACGGATCCAACAAATATTCACAGCTGAGTTCTTAGCATGTGAATTACACTTCTTTAATAACCCATTGAAACACATTGTCACCTTAAAGCATTTACTCAGATTTTGCAGCGTTTTTATAACAACAGTTTCCAAACTGAGGCAGATTTTTCAGTAAAATACTCCTGGAGCGTGTTCTAACCAAGAGATATGTAATTTACATAGTTTGCCTCACCGTGACAGTCCATGTTCCGAACGCGTTACACACATCACGGATTTGACAAACATTCTTAATGAGTTGTGTACATGTGTATTACACAACTTTCATCCACCATACAAAGCATATTGAAACCTGGAAACATTAACAGTGAGTTCGCAGATATTTCCTAATAGCAGTTTCAAAAATCAGGCAATTTTCAAAGGAATAAACTGTTGGAGCGTGTTCTGCAAAATAGATATGTAAATTACATAGATTCTCCCACTGTGAAATTACGTGTTTTGAACACGTTACATGCAGAAAAGTTTCGACGAAAATACACTACAGGGTTGTTTGCATGTGGATTACAGGACTATCTCACTATAGAAGGCATATAGTTGCTTAGAAGCTTTTTCTGTGATTTCAGAGATTTCCAAACGCCAGTTTCGAAAATGAGGCAGATTTCACGGCAAAAATCTCTTAGAGTGGTTTCTAACCAATAGACATGTAATTTACATGGATTCGCTCACCGTCAAATTCCTTGTTCCGAATACAATACATGCATCTCTGATGCGACAAATATTCACTGCAGAGTTGTTAGCAAGTGGATTACAGCACTTTCATCCACCATACAAGGCTTACTGACACTTTGAAGAATTTTCTCAGATTTCACACGTTAGTTTGAATGCCAGTTTTGATAATGAGGCAGATTTGGCAGAAAAAATGCTCTTGGAGCCAGTTCTACCCAAAAGATAGGTAATTTCCCTACTTTCAATCACCGTGACATTCCGTGTTCTGCACACGTTATATGCACCACGGATTCAACAAACATTCTTTAATGAGTTGTGAACATGTGTATTAACGAACTTTAATCCACTTTACAGTGCATATTTATACATAGAAATTTTATTCGAATTTAGTAGTATTCCCCTAATATCAGTCTCTAAAATCATGCAGTTTCCACAGAAAAAACCTCTTGGAGCGAGTTCTACCCAATAGACATTCAATTTACATAGAACCCTTCATGGTGAAATTCCATGTTCCGAAAAAGCTACATGCATCACGGATTCGACAAATATTCACTAAAGAGTGGTTAGCATAAAGATTACCGAACTTTCATTCACCATAAAAGCCATGCTGACAATTTGAAGCATTTTCTCACATTTCGAAAGTTTTTCCTAATGCCAGTTTGGAAAAGGAGGCAGATTTGGCAGAAAAATTCTCGTGGAGCGATTACTTCCCAATAGAAATGTAATTTACATAGTTTCCCTCACAGTGACATTCCATTTTCCGAACACGCTACATGCATCCAGGTTTCAACAAACTTTCTCGAATGAGTTGTGTACATGTAGATTACAGAAATTTCATTCACCATACATGGTATATTTACAACTAGAAACATGAAATGTGAGTTCGCAGCATTTTCCTTATAGCAGTTTGAAAATCAGGCAGTTTTCAAAGGGAAAAACTGTTGGAGCGTATTCTACCCAATAGATATGTAAATTACATAGATCTCCCGCTGTGAAATTTCGTGTTTAGAACACGCTTCATGCAGAAAAGATTCGACAAATATACACTACCGAGTTGTTTGCATGTGGATTACAGGGCTTTCATCCCTTTAGAAGGCATATTGTTGCTTAGAAGTATTTTCTCTGATTTCACATAGCTTTTCAAACGCCAGTTTCGAACATGAGGCAGATTTCATGAGAAAAATTTCTTGGAGCGGGTTCTAACCAATAGACATGTAATTTACATGGATTCGCTCACCGTGAAATTCCGTGATCCGAACACGCTACATGCATCTCGGATGCGACAAATATTCACTACAGAGTTGTTAGCAAGTGGATTACAGCACTTTTATCCACCATAAAAGGCTTACTGACACTTTGAAGAATTTTCTCAGATTTCGCAGTTTAGTTTTATTGCCAGATTTGAAAATGAGGCAGAATTGGCAGAAAAATGCTCTTGGAGCCAGTTCTAGCCAAAAGATATGTAATTTACCTAGTTTCAATCACCGTGACATTCCGTGTTCTGAACACGTTACATGAACCATGATTTCAACAAACATTCCTTAATGAGTTGTGAACATGTGTATTACATAACTTCATCCACCATACATGGCATATTTACAACTAGAAATATTAACTCTGAATTTGCAGCTTTTTCCTAATGCCAGTTTTGAAATTCAGGCCGTTTTTTCAGAAAAAAATTTTGGGAGTGAATTCTAACCAATAGGCGTGTAATTAACATAGATTCCATTGTCGGCATTTTCCGTGATACGAACAACCTGCATGCATAACGCTTTCTACAAATATTCACCACAGATTTGTTTGCATGTTTTTTACGATCTTCCATCACAATACAAGGCATATTGACACTTTGAAGCTTTATCTCTGATTTTGCAGAGATTTTCAAACGCCAGTTTCAAAAATGAGGCAGATTTCGCAGAAAATTCTCTTGGAGCGAATTCTACCCAACACACATGTATTTTACATAGATTCGCTCACCGTGATATTCTGTGTTCCGAACATGCTTCACGTATCTCGGATTCAACAAATATTCACTACAGAGTTGTTAGCATGTGGATTACCGAACTTTCATCCACCATAAAAGGCAGATTTACACCGAAAATCTAGTAATCTGTTTTCGCATGGTTTTCCTTACGACAGTTTCGAAAATCAGGCCGATTTCTCAGGAAAAATCTCTTGCAGTGATTTCTAACCAAGAGAAATGTAATTTACATAAATTCCCTGGCCATGAAATTCCGTGTTCCGAACATGCTACATTCATAAACGTTTCGACAAATAGTCACTACAAATTTTTTAGCATGTGGATTACCGAGCTTTCATCACAATACACTGAATATTGATTCATAGAAGTATTTTCTGAAATTTTCCAGAGTTTTTCAAACGCCAGCTTCAAAAAAGACGAAGTTTTCGCAGAAAAACTCTCTCGGAGCGAGTTCTACCCAAGAGAGAAGTAATTTACATTGTTTCAATCACCGTGAATTTCCACATTCTGAACACGGTACATGCATCACGAATTAGAAAAAGATTCTTTAATATGTTGTGAAAATGTGGATTACCGAACTTTCTTGCAACATATAGGCACATTTACACCTACAAATATTTACTCTCGTTTTGCAGCTTTTTCCAAGCTTCAGGTTTGATAATCATGCAATTTTCGCAGAAAAATCCTCTTCTAGCTCGTTCTACTCAATAGAATTGTAATTTACATAGTTTCATTACTGTGAAATTTCGTTTTCCAAAAGCGCTACAAGAATCACGGTTTAAAAAATAATTACTACACTGTTATTAACATGTGGATTACCGGACTTTCATTCACCTTTCAAGGCATATTGACACTTAGAAGCATTTTCTCAGATTTCACAGGGTTCTCCTAATGGCAGTTTTCAAAATGAGGCACATTTCGCAGAAAAATTCTCTTCAAACGAGTCCTACCCAATAGACATGTAACTTAAATTGTTTCCTTCACTATGACATTTTGTATTCCGGACACGTTTCCTGCATCACGAGTTCGACAAACATTCTTTAATGAGTGTGAGCATGTGGATTACCGAACTTTAATCCACCATACAAGGCACATTTACACCTAGAAGTAGTTTTTCTGATTTCGCAGGTTTTTCCTAACATCCAGTTTCGAAAATCATGAAATTTTTACAGAAACATTCAATTCAAGCGAGTTCTATCCAGTAGAATTGTTATTTTCAGAGCTTCACTCACCGAGACATTCCGTGTTCCGAAAACGTTACATTCATCACGGCTTCGACAAACATTATTTAATGACCGTGAGCATGTGGATTACCGATTTTTCAACCACAATACAAGGCATATTTACACCTAGAAACATTTACTTAGATTTCGCAGGTTTTCCTAACATTACTTATGAAAATCAGGCAGTTTTCGTAGAAAAATTGTCTTGGTGCATGTTCTATCCAATAGACATCTCATTTTTATATATACCTTCACCGTAACATTCCGTGTACCAAAAATGGTCCATGCACCACGGATCCAACAAATATTCACAGCTGAGTTCTTAGCATGTGAATTACACTTCTTTAATAACCCATTGAAACACATTGTCACCTTAAAGCATTTACTCAGATTTTGCAGCGTTTTTATAACATCAGTTTCCAAACTGAGGCAGATTTTTCAGTAAAATGCTCCTGGAGCGTGTTCTAACCAAGAGATATATAATTTACATAGTTTGCCTCACCGTGACAGTCCATGTTCCGAACGCGTTACACACATCACGGATTTGACAAACATTCTTAATGAGTTGTGTACATGTGTATTACACAACTTTCATCCACCATACAAAGCATATTGAAACCTGGAAACATTAACACTGAGTTCGCAGATATTTCCTAATAGCAGTTTCGAAAATCAGGCAATTTTCAAAGGAATAAACTGTTGGAGCGTGTTCTACTCAATAGATATGTAAATTACATAGATTCTCCCACTGTGAAATTACGTGTTTTGAACACGTTACATGCAGAAAAGTTTCGACGAAAATACACTACAGGGATGTTTGCATGTGGATTAAAGGACTTTCTCACTATAGAAGGCATATAGATGCTTAGAAGCATTTTTTCTGATTTCACAGAGATTTCCAAACGCCAGTGTCGAAATTGAGGCCGATTTCACAGCAAAAACCTCTTGGAGCGGGTTCTAAACAATAGATATGTAATTTACATGGATTCGCTCACCATCAAATTCCTTATTCCGAATACAATACATGCATCTCTGATGCGACAAATATTCACTACAGAGTTGTTAGCAAGTGGATTACAGCACTTTCATCCACCATACAAGGCTTACTGACACTTTGAAGAATTTTCTCAGATTTCACACGTTAGTTTGAATGCCAGTTTTGAAAATGAGGCAGATTTGGCAGAAAAAATGCTCTTGGAGCCATTTCTACCCCAAAGATAGGTAATTTCCCTACTTTCAATCACCGTGACATTCTGTGTTCTGAACACGTTAAATGCACCACGGATTCAACAAACATTCTTTAATGAATTGTGAACATGTGTATTAACGAACTTTAATCCACCTTACAGTGCATATTTATACATAGAAATTTTATTCTGATTTAGTAGTATTCTCCTAATGTCAGTCTCTAAAATCATGCAGTTTCCACAGAAAAATCCTCTTGGAGCGAGCTCTACCCAATAGACATGCAATTTACATAGAACACGTCATCGTGAATTCCGTGTTCAAAAAAGCTACATGCATCAAGGATTCGACAAATATTCACTACAGAGTTGTTAGCATAAAGATTACCGAACTTTCATCCACCATAAAAGCCATGTTGACAATTTGAAGCATTTTCTCACATTTCGAAAGTTTTTCCTAATGCCAGTTTGGAAAAGGAGGCAGATTTGGCAGAAAAATTCTCGTGGATCGAGTACTTCCCAATAGAAATGTAATTTACATAGTTTCCCTCACAGTGACATTCCATTTTCCCGAACACGCTACATGCATCCAGGTTTCAACAAACTTTCCCGAATGAGTTGTGAACATGTAGATTACAGAACTTTCATCCACCAAACATGGCATATTTACAAGTAGAAATATTAACTCTGAATTTGCAGCTCTTTCCTAATGCCAGTTTGGAAATTCAGGCCGTTTTCTCAGGGGAAAACTTTTGGAGCGAATTCTAACCAATAGGTGTGTAATTTACATAGATACCATAGCCTGGATTTTCCGTGATATGATCACACTGCATGCATAACACTTTCTAAAAATATTCACCACAGAATAGATTGCATGTGGCTTTCCGATCTTGCATCACAATAAAAGTCATATTGACACTTTGAAGAATTTTCTCTGATTTTGCAGAGATTTTCAAATGCCAGGTTCAAAAATGAGGCAGATTTCTCAGAAAAAACTCTTACAGCAAATTCTACCCGAGACATGTATTTTTCATGGATTCACTCACCGTGATATTCTGTGTTCCGAACACACTTCACGTATCTAGGATTCGACAAATATTCACTACAGAGTAGTTAGCATGCGGATTACCGAAATTTCATCCACCATAAAAGGCAGATGTACACCGAGAATCTAGTAATCTGGGTTCGCAGGTTTTTCCTAACGCCAGTTTCGAAAATCAGGCCGATTTCTCAGGAAAAATCTCTTGGAGTGATTTCTAACCAAAGGAAATGTAATTTATATAAAATCTCTGGCCGTGAAATTACGTGTTCCGAACATGATACATGCATAAAGGATTCGACAAATATTCACTACAAATTTGTTAGCATGTGGATTACCGAACTGTCATCACAACACATTGAATATTGATTCTTAGAAGTATTTTCTCAGATTTTGAAGTATTTTCTAAACGCCAGGTTCAAAAATGACGAAGTTTTCGCAGAAAAACTCTCTCGGAGCGAGTTCTACCCAATAGAGAAGTCATTTACATAGTTTCAATCACCGTGAAATTCCACGTTCTGAACACGGTACATGCATCACGGATTAGAAAAAAAATTTTTTAATATGTTGTGAAAATGTGGATTACCGAACTTTCTTGCAACATAAATGCACATTTACACCTGCAAATATTTACTCCCTTTTTGCAGCTTTTTCCAAACTTCAGATTCGATAATCATGCAATTTTCGCAGAAAAATTCTCTTCAAGCTCGTTCTACTCAATAGAATTGTAATTTACATAGTTTCATTACCGTGAAATTGCGTATTCCAAAAGCGCTACATGAATCACGGTTTAAAAATTAAATACTACACTGTTATTAACATGTGGATTACCGGACTTTCATTCACCATTCAAGGCATATTGACACTTAGAAGCATTTTCTCAGATTTCACAGGGTTCTCCTAATGGCAGTTTTCAAAATGAGGCACATTTCGCAGAAAAATTCTCTTCAAGCGAGTCCTACCCAATAGACATGTAAATTACAATGTTTCCTTTACACTGACATTCCGTATTCTGAACACATTAAATGCATCACGAGGTCGACAAACATTTTTTAATGAGTGTGAGCATGTGGATTATCGATTTTTCAACCACAATACAAGGCATATTTACACCTAGAAACATTTATTTAGATTTCGCAGGTTTTCCTAAAGTTAGTTACGAAAATCAGGTAGTTTTCGCAGAAAAATTCTCTTGGTGCATGTTCTATCCAATAGATTTCTCATCTTCATAGATACCGTCACCGTAACATTCTGTGTTCCGAAAATTTTACATGCACCACGGATTCAACAAATATTAACTGCTGAGTTCTTAGCATGTGAATTACACGTCTTTAATAACCCATTGAAGACACATTGTCACCTTAAAGCATTTACTCAGATTTTGCAGCGTTTTCAAAACCCCAGTTTCCTAACTGAGGCAGATTTTTCAGTAAAATGCTCCTGGAGCGTGTTCTAACCAATAGATATGTCATTTACATAGTTTTCCTCACCGTGACAGTCCATGTTCCGAACGTGCTACACACATCATGGATTTGACAAACATTTTAATGAGTTGTGTACATGTGTATTACAAAACTTTCATCCACCATTGAAGGCATATTTACACCTAGAAACATTAACACTGAGTTCACATATATTTCCTAAAAGCAGTTTCGAAATTCAGGCAGTTTTCAAAGGAAAAACTTTTGGAGCGTGTTCTACAAAATAGATATGTAAATTACATAAATTCTCCCACTGTGAAATTACGTGTTTCGAACACGCTACATGCAGAAATGTTTCGATAAAAATACACTACAGAGTTGTTTGCTTGTGGATTACAAGACTTTCATCACAATAGAATGCATATTGATGCTTAGAAGTATTTTCTCTGATATCACACAGCTTTCGAAACGCCAGTTTCAAAAATGAAGCAGATTTCACGGCAAAAACCTCTGGGAGCTGGTTCTAACCAATAGAATGTAATTTACTTGGATTCGCTCACCGTGAAATTCCGTGTTCCGAACACGATACATGCATCTCGATTATGACAAATTTTCACTACATAGTTGTTAGCATGTGGATTACAGCAATTTCACCTACCATACAAGGCTTAATGAGACTTTGAAGAATTTTCTCAGATTTCGCAGGTTAGTTTTATTGTGAGATTTGAAAATGAGGCAGATTTGGCAGAAAAATGCTCTTGGAGCCAGTTCTAGCCAAAAGATATGTAATTTACCTAGTTTCAATCACCGTGACATTCCGAGATCTGAACACGTTACATGCACCACGATTTCAACAAACATTCCTTAATGAGTTGTGAACATTTGTATTACCGAACTTCATCCACCATACATGGCATATTTACAACTAGAAATATTAACTCTGAATTTGCAGCTTTTTTCTAATGCCAGTTTTGAAATTGACGAAGTTTTCACAGAAAAACACTCTCGGAGTGAGTTCTACACAATACAGAAGTAATTTACATTGTTTCAATCACCGTGAATTTCCACATTCTGAACACGGTACATGCATCACGGATTAGAAAAAGATTCTTTAATATGTTGTGAAAATGTGGATTAACGATCTTTCTTGCAACATAAATGCACATTTACACCTACAAATATTTACTCTCCTTTTGCAGCTTTTTCCAAACTTCAGATGCGATAATCATGCAATTTTCGCAGAAAAATTCTCTTCTGGCTCGTTCTACTCAATAGAATTGTAATTTACATAGTTTCATTACCGTGAAATTCCGTTTTCCAAAAGCGCTACTTGAATCACGGTTTAAAAATTAAATACTACACTGTTATGAACATGTGGATTACAAGACTTTCATTCACCATTCAAGGCATATTGACACTTAGAAGCATTTTCTCAGATTTCACAGTGTTCTCCTAATGGCAGTTTTCAAAATGAGGCACATTTCACAAAAAAATTCTCTTCAAGCGAGTTCTACCCAATACACATGTAACTTAAATTGTTTCCTTCACTACGACATTCCGTATTCCGAACACGTTACATGCATCACGAATTCGACAAACATTCTTTAATGAGTGTGAGCATGTGGATTACCGAACTTTCATCCACCATACAAGGCATATTTACACCTAGAAGTAGTTAGTCTGATTTCGCAGGTTTTTCCTAACATCCAGTTTCGAAAATCATGAAATTTTCAGAGAAACATTCAATTCAAGCGAGTTCTATCCAGTAGAATTGTTATTTTCAGAGCTTCACTCACCGAGACATTCCGTGTTCCGAAAACGTTACATTCATCACGGCTTCGACAAACATTATTTAATGACCGTGAGCATGTGGATTACCGATTTTTCAACCACAATACAAGGCATATTTACACCTAGAAACATTTACTTATATTTCGCAGGTTTTACTAACATCACTTACGAAAATCAGGCAGTTTACGCAGAAAAATTCTCTTGGTGCATGTTCTATCCAATAGACATCTCATTTTCATAGATACCTTAACCGTAACATTCCGTGTTTGAAAACGGTCAATGCACCACGGATTCAACAAATATCACTGCTGATTTCTTAGCATGTGAATTACACTTCTTTAATAACCCATTGAAACACATTGTCACCTTAAAGCATTTACTCAGATTTTGCAGCGTTTTCATAACAACAGTTTCCAAACTGAGGCAGATTTTTCAGTAAAATGCTCCTGGAGCGTGTTCTAACCAATAGATATGTAATTTACATAGTTTTCCTCACCGTGACAGTCCATGTTCCGAACGCGTTACACACATCACGGATTTGACAAACATTCTTAATGAGTTGTGTACATGTGAATTACACAACTTTCATCCACCATACAAGGCATATTGACACCTAGAAACATTAACAATGAGTTTGCAGATATTTCCTAATAGCAGTTTCGAAAATCAGGCAGTTTTCAAAGGAAAAAACTGTTGCAGCGTGTTCTACCCAATAGATATGCAAATTACATAGATTCTCCCACTGTGAAATTACGTGTTTTGAACACGCTACATGCAGGAAAGCTTCAACAAAAATACACTACAGGGTTGTTTGCATGTGGATTACAGGACTTTCTCACTATAGAAGGCATATAGATGCTTAGAAGCATTTTTTCTGATTTCACAGAGATTTCCAAACGCCAGTGTCGAAAATGAGGCCGATTTCACAGCAAAAACCTCTTGGAGTGTGTTCTAAACAATAGATATATAATTTACATGGATTCGCTCACCGTCAAATTCCGTGTTCCGAACACGCTACATGTATCTCTGATGCGACAAATATTCACTACAGAGTTGTTAGCAAGTGGATTACAGCACTTTCATCCACCATACAAACATTACTGACACTTTGAAGAATTTTCTCAGATTTCAAACGTTAGTTTGAATGCCAGTTTTGAAAATGAGGCAGATTTGGCAGAAAAATGCTCTTGGAGCCATTTCTACCCAAAAGATAGGTAATTTCCCTACTTTCAATCACCGTGACATTCTGTGTTCTGAACACGTTACATGCACCACGGATTCAACAAACATTCTTTAATAAGTTGTGAACATGTGTATTAACGAACTTTATTCCACCTTACAGTGCATATTTATACATAGAAATTTTATTCTGATTTAGTAGTATTCTCCTAATGTCAGTCTCTAAAATCATGCAGTTTCCACAGAAAAATCCTCTTGGAGCGAGTTCTACCCAATAGACATGCAATTTACATAGAACACGTCATCGTGAATTCCGTGTTCCAAAAAAGCTACATGCATCAAGGATTCGACAAATATTCACTACAGAGTTGTTAGCATAAGGATTACCGAACTTTCATCCACCATAAAAGCCATGTTGACAATTTGAAGCATTTTCTCACATTTCGAAAGTTTTTCCTAATGCCAGTTTTGAAAAGGAGGCAGATTTGGCAGAAAAATTCTCGTGGAGCGATTACTTCCCAATAGAAATGTAATTTACATAGTTTCCCTCACAGTGACATTCCATTTTCCCGAACACGCTACATGCATCAAGGTTTCAACAAGCTTTCCCGAATGAGTTGTGAACATGTAGATTACAGAACTTACATCCACTATATATGGCATATTTACAACTAGAAACTTTAACTCTGAATTTGCAGCTTTTTCTTAATGCCAGTTTGGAAAATCAGGCCGTTTTCTCAGGGGAAAATTTTTGTAGCGAATTCTATCCAATAGGTGTGTAATTTACATAGATACCATAGCCGGGATTTTCCGTGATACGATCACACTGCATGCACAACTCTTTCTAAAAATATTCACCAGAGAATAGTTTGCATGTGTCTTTACGATCTTGCATCACAATACAAGGCATATTGACACTTTGAAGAATTTTCTCAGATTTTGCAGTGATTTTCAAACGCCAGGTTCAAAAATGAGGCAGATTTCTCAGAAAAAACTCTTAGAGCAAATTCTACCCGAGACATGTATTTTTCATGGATTCACTCACCGTGATATTCTGTGTTCTGAACACACTTCACGTATCTAGGATTCGACAAATATTCACTACATAGTAGTTAGCATGCGGATTACCGAAATTTCATCCACCATAAAAGGCAGATGTACACCGAGAATCTAGTACCTGTTTTCGCAGGTTTTTCCTAAAGCTAGTATTGAAAATCAGGCCGAATCCTCAGGAAAAATCTCTTGGAGTGATTTCTAACCAAGGAAAATGTAATTTATATAAATTCCCTGGCCGTGAAATTCCGTGTTCCGAACAATTTACATGCATAAAAAATTCGACAAATATTGACTACAAATTTGTTAGCATGTGGATTAACGAACTGTCATCACAATACATTGAATAGTGATTCTTAGAAATATTTTCTCAGATTTTGAAGCGTTTTCTGAATGCCAGGTTCAAAAATGACGAAGTTTTCGCAGAAAAACACTCTCGGAGCGAGTTTTACCCAATAGAGAAGTCATTTACATAGTTTCAGTCACCGTGAAATTCCACATTCTGAACACGGTACATACGTCACGGATTAGAAAATGATTCTTTAATATGTTGTGAAAATATGGATTAACGAACTTTTTGCAACAAAAATGCACATTTACACCTGCAAATATTTACTCCCTTTTGCAGCTTTTTCCAAACTTCAGAATCGAAAATCATGCAATTTTCGCAGAAAAATCCTCTTCTAGCTCGTTCTACTCAATAGAATTGTAATTTACATAGTTTCATTACTGTGAAATTTCGTTTTCCAAAAGCGCTACAAGAATCACGGTTTAAAAATTAAACACTACACTGTTATTAACATGTGGATTACCGGACTTTCATTCACCATTCAAGGCATATTGACACTTAGAAGCATTTTCTCAGATTTCACAGGGTTCTCCTAATGGCAGTTTTCAAAATGAGGCACATTTCGCAGAAAAATTCTCTTCAAGCGAGTTCTACCCAATAGACATGTAACTTAAATTGTTTCCTTCACTATGACATTTTGTATTCCGAACACGTTTCCTGCATCACGAGTTCGACAAACATTCTTTAATGAGTGTGAGCATGTGGATTACCGAACTTTAATCCACCATACAAGGCACATTTACACCTAGAAGTAGTTTTTCTGATTTCGCAGGTTTTTCCTAACATCCAGTTTCGAAAATCATGAAATTTTTACAGAAACATTCAATTCAAGCGAGTTCTATCCAGTAGAATTGTTATTTTCAGAGCTTCACTCACCGAGACATTCCGTGTTCCGAAAACGTTACATTCATCACGGCTTCGACAAACATTATTTAATGACCGTGAGCATGTGGATTACCGATTTTTCAACCACAATACAAGGCATATTTACACCTAGAAACATTTACTTATATTTCGCAGGTTTTCCTAACATCACTTATGAAAATCAGGCAGTTTTCGTAGAAAAATTATCTTGGTGCATGTTCTATCCAATAGACATCTCATTTTTATACATACCTTCACCGTAACATTCCGTGTACCAAAAATGGTCCATGCACCACGGATCCAACAAATATTCACAGCTGAGTTCTTAGCATGTGAATTACACTTCTTTAATAACCCATTGAAACACATTGTCACCTTAAAGCATTTACTCAGATTTTGCAGCGTTTTTATAACAACAGTTTCCAAACTGAGGCAGATTTTTCAGTAAAATACTCCTGGAGCGTGTTCTAACCAAGAGATATGTAATTTACATAGTTTGCCTCACCGTGACAGTCCATGTTCCGAACGCGTTACACACATCACGGATTTGACAAACATTCTTAATGAGTTGTGTACATGTGTATTACACAACTTTCATCCACCATACAAAGCATATTGAAACCTGGAAACATTAACACTGAGTTCGCAGATATTTCCTAATAGCAGTTTCGAAAATCAGGCAATTTTCAAAGGAATAAACTGTTGGAGCGTGTTCTACTCAATAGATATGTAAATTACATAGATTCTCCCACTGTGAAATTACGTGTTTTGAACACGTTACATGCAGAAAAGTTTCGACGAAAATACACTACTGGGTTGTTTGCATGTGGATTACAGGACTTTCTCACTATAGAAGTCATATAGATGCTTAGAAGCATTTTTTCTGATTTCACAGAGATTTCCAAACGCCAGTGTCGAAAATGAGGCCGATTTCACAGCAAAAACCTCTTGGAGCGGGTTCTAAACAATAGATATGTAATTTACATGGATTCGCTCACCGACAAATTCCTTGTTCCGAATACAATACATGCATCTCTGATGCGACAAATATTCACTACAGAGTTGTTAGCAAGTGGATTACAGCACTTTCATCCACCATACAAGGCTTACTGACACTTTGAAGAATTTTCTCAGATTTCACACGTTAGTTTGAATGCCAGTTTTGAAAATGAGGCAGATTTGGCAGAAAAAATGCTCTTGGAGCCATTTCTACCCCAAAGATAGGTAATTTCCCTACTTTCAATCACCGTGACATTCTGTGTTCTGAACACGTTAAATGCACCACGGATTCAACAAACATTCTTTAATGAATTGTGAACATGTGTATTAACGAACTTTAATCCACCTTACAGTGCATATTTATACATAGAAATTTTATTCTGATTTAGTAGTATTCTCCTAATGTCAGTCTCTAAAATCATGCAGTTTCCACAAAAAAATCCTCTTGGAGCGAGCTCTACCCAATAGACATGCAATTTACATAGAACCCGTCATCGTGAATTCCGTGTTCCAAAAAAGCTACATGCATCAAGGATTCGACAAATATTCACTACAGAGTTGTTAGCATAAGGATTACCGAACTTTCATCCACCATAAAAGCCATGTTGACAATTTGAAGCATTTTCTCACATTTCGAAAGTTTTTCCTAATGCCAGTTTTGAAAAGGAGGCAGATTTGGCAGAAAAATTCTCGTGGAGCGAGTACTTCCCAATAGAAATGTAATTTACATAGTTTCCCTCACAGTGACATTCCATTTTCCCGAACACGCTACATGCATCAAGGTTTCAACAAACTTTCTCAAATGAGTTGTGAACATGTAGATTACAGAACTTTCATCCACCAAACATGGCATATTTACAAGTAGAAATATTAACTCTGAATTTGCAGCTCTTTCCTAATGCCAGTTTGGAAATTCAGGCCGTTTTCTCAGGGGAAAACTTTTGGAGCGAATTCTAACCAATAGGTGTGTAATTTACATAGATACCATAGCCTGGATTTTCCGTGATACGATCACACTGCATGCATAACGCTTTCTAAAAATATTCACCACAGAATAGATTGCATGTGGCTTTCCGATCTTGCATCACAATAAAAGTCATATTGACACTTTGAAGAATTTTCTCTGATTTTGCAGAGATTTTCAAATGCCAGGTTCAAAAATGAGGCAGATTTCTCAGAAAAAACTCTTACAGCAAATTCTACCCGAGACATGTATTTTTCATGGATTCACTCACCGTGATATTCTGTGTTCCGAACACACTTCACGTATCTAGGATTCGACAAATATTCACTACAGAGTAGTTAGCATGCGGATTACCGAAATTTCATCCACCATAAAAGGCAGATGTACACCGAGAATCTAGTAATCTGGGTTCACAGGTTTTTCCTAACGCCAGTTTCGAAAATCAGGCCGATTTCTCAGGAAAAATCTCTTGGAGTGATTTCTAACCAAAGGAAATGTAATTTATATAAAATCTCTGGCCGTGAAATTACGTGTTCCGAACATGATACATGCATAAAGGATTCGACAAATATTCACTACAAATTTGTTAGCGTGTGGATTACCGAACTGTCATCACAACACATTGAATATTGATTCTTACAAGTATTTTCTCAGATTTTGAAGTGTTTTCTAAACGCCAGGTTCAAAAATGACGAAGTTTTCGCAGAAAAACTCTCTCGGTGCGAGTTCTACCCAATAGAGAAGTCATTTACATAGTTTCAATCACCGTGAAATTCCACGTTCTGAACACGGTACATGCATCACGGATTAGAAAAAGAATTCTTTAATATGTTGTGAAAATGTGGATTACCGAACTTTCTTGCAACATAAATGCACATTTACACCTGCAAATATTTACTCCCTTTTTGCAGCTTTTTCCAAACTTCAGATTCGATAATCATGCAATTTTCGCAGAAAACTTCTCTTCAAGCTCGTTCTACTCAATAGAATTGTAATTTACATAGTTTCATTACTGTGAAATTTCGTTTTCCAAAAGCGCTACATGAATCACGGTTTAAAAATTAAATACTACACTGTTATTAACATGTGGATTACCGGACTTTCATTCACCATTCAAGGCATATTGACACTTAGAAGCATTTTCTCAGATTTCACAGGGTTCTCCTAATGGCAGTTTTCAAAATGAGGCACATTTCGCAGAAAAATTCTCTTCAAGCGAGTCCTACCCAATAGACATGTAAATTACAATGTTTCCTTTACACTGACATTCCGTATTCTGAACACATTAAATGCATCACTAGGTCGACAAACATTTTTTAATGAGTGTGAGCATGTGGATTATCGATTTTTCAACCACAATACAAGACATATTTACACCTAGAAACATTTATTTAGATTTCGCAGGTTTTCCTAAAGTTAGTTACGAAAATCAGGTAGTTTTCGCAGAAAAATTCTCTTGGTGCATGTTCTATCCAATAGATATCTCACCTTCATAGATACCGTCACCGTAACATTCTGTGTTCCGAAAATTTTACATGCACCACGGATTCAACAAATATTAACTGCTGAGTTCTTAGCATGTGAATTACACATCTTTAATAACCCATTGAAGACACATTGTCACCTTAAAGCATTTACTCAGATTTTGCAGCGTTTTCAAAACCCCAGTTTCCTAACTGAGGCAGATTTTTCAGTAAAATGCTCCTGGAGCGTGTTCTAACCAATAGATATGTCATTTACATAGTTTTCCTCACCGTGACAGTCCATGTTCCGAACGTGTTACACACATGATGGATTTGACAAACATTTTAATGAGTTGTGTACATGTGTATTACAAAACTTTCATCCACCATTGAAGGCATATTTACACCTAGAAACATTAACACTTAGTTCGCACATATTTCCTAAAAGCAGTTTCGAAATTCAGGCAGTTTTCAAAGGAAAAACTTTTGGAGCGTGTTCTACAAAATAGATATGTAAATTACATAGATTCTCCCACTGTGAAATTACGTGTTTCGAACACGCTACATGCAGAAAAGTTTCGATAAAAATACACTACAGAGTTGTTTGCTTGTGGATTACAAGACTTTCATCACAATAGAATGCATATTGATGCTTAGAAGTATTTTCTCTGATATCACACAGCTTTCGAAACGCCAGTTTCAAAAATGAGGCAGATTTCACGGCAAAAACCTCTGGGAGCTGGTTCTAACCAATAGAATGTAATTTACTTGGATTCGCTCACCGTGAAATTCCGTGTTCCGAACACGATACATGCATCTCGATTATGACAAATTTTCACTACATAGTTGTTAGCATGTGGATTACAGCACTTTCATCTACCATACAAGGCTTACTGAGACTTTGAAGAATTTTCTCAGATTTCGCAGGTTAGTTTTATTGTGAGATTTGAAAATGAGGCAGATTTGGCAGAAAAATGCTCTTGGAGCCAGTTCTAGCCAAAAGATATGTAATTTACCTAGTTTCAATCACCGTGACATTCCGAGATCTGAACACGTTACATGCACCACGATTTCAACAAACATTCCTTAATGAGTTGTGAACATTTGTATTACCGAACTTCATCCACCATACATGGCATATTTACAACTAGAAACATTAACTTTGAATTTGCAGCTTTTTTCTAATGCCAGTTTTGAAATTGACGAAGTTTTCACAGAAAAACACTCTCGGAGCGAGTTCTACACAATAGAGACGTAATTTACATTGTTTCAATCACCGTGAATTTCCACATTCTGAACACGGTACATGCATCACGGATTAGAAAAAGATTCTTTAATATGTTGTGAAAATGTGGATTAACGATCTTTCTTGCAACATAAAGGCACATTCACACCTGCAAATATTTACTCTCCTTTTGCAGCTTTTTCCAAACTTCAGATTCGATAATCATGCAATTTTCGCAGAAAACTTCTCTTCAAGCTCGTTCTACTCAATAGAATTGTAATTTACATAGTTTCATTACCGTGAAATTCCGTTTTCCAAAAGTGCTACATGAATCACGGTTTAAAAATTAAATACTACACTGTTATGAACATGTGTATTACAAGACTTTCATTCACCATTCAAGGCATATTGACACTTAGAAGCATTTTCTCAGATTTCACAGTGTTCTCCTAATGGCAGTTTTCAAAATGAGGCACATTTCGCAAAAATATTCTCTTCAAGCAAGTTCTACCCAATAGACATGTAACTTAAATTGTTTCCTTCACTACGACATTCCGTATTCCGAACACGTTACATGCATCACGAATTCGACAAACATTCTTTAATGAGTGTGAGCATGTGGATTACCAAACTTTCATCCACCATACAAGGCATATTTACACCTAGAAGTAGTTATTCTGATTTCGCAGCTTTTCGTAACATCCAGTTTTGAAAATCATGAAATTTTTACAGAAACATTCAATTCAAGCGAGTTCTATCCAGTAGAATTGTTATTTTCAGAGCTTCACTCACCGAGACATTCCGTGTTCTGAAAACGTTACATTCATCACGGCTTCGACAAATATTATTTAATGACCGTGAGCATGTGGATTACCGATTTTTCAACCACAATACAAGCATATTTACACTTAGAAACATTTACTTAGATTTCGCAGGTTTTCCTAACATCAGTTATGAAAATCAGGCAGTTTTTGCTGAAAAATTCTCTTGGTGCATGTTCTATCCAATAGATATCTCATCTTCATAGATACCGTCACCGTAACATTCTGTGTTCCGAAAACGTTACATGCACCACGGATTCAACAAATATTCACTGCTGAGTTCTTAGCATGTGAATTACACATCTTTAATAACCCATTGAAGACACATTGTCACCTTAAAGCATTTACTCAGATTTTGCAGCGTTTTCAAAACACCAGTTTCCAAACTGAGGCAGATTTTTCAGTAAAATGCTCCTGGAGCGTGTTCTAACCAGTAGATATGTCATTTACATAGTTTTCCTCACCGTGACATTCCATGTTCCGAACGCGCTACACACATCACGGATTTGACAAGCATTTTATTGAGTTGTGTCCATGTGTATTACAAAACTTTCATCCACCATACAAGTCATATTTACACCTAGAAACATTTAAACTGAGTTCGCAGATATTTCCTAATAGCAGTTTCAATAATCAGGCAGTTTTCAAAGGAAAAAAATGTTGGAGCGTGTTCTACAAAATAGATATGTAAATTACATAGATTTTCCCCCTGTGAAATTACATGTTTCGAAAATGCTACATGCAGAAAAGATATGACAAACATACACTAAAGAGTTGTTTGAATGTGGATTACAGGACTTTCTCACTATAGAAGGCATATAGATGCTTAGAAGCATTTTCTGTGATTTCAGAATTTTTTAAACGCCAGTTTCGAAAATGTGGCAGATTTCACGGCAAAAATCTCTTAGAGCGGTTTCTAACCAAAAGACATGTAATTTACATGGATTCGCTCACCATCAAATTCCGTGTTCTGAACATGCTACATGCATCTCGAATGCGACAAATATTCACTGCAGAGTTGTTAGCATGTGGATTGCAGCACTTTCAACCACCATACAAGGCTTACTGACACTTTGAAGAATTTTCTCAGATTTCACAGTTTAGTTTTAGTGCCAGTTTTGAAAATGAGGCAGATTTGGCAGAAAAATGCTCTTGGAGCCAGTTCTAACCAAAAGATATGTAATTTACCTACTTTCAATCACCGTGACATTCCGTGTTCTGCACACGTTATATGCACCACAGATTCAACAAACATTCTTTAATGAGTTGTGTACATTTGTACTAACGAACTTTAATCCACCTTACAGTGCATATTTATACATACAAATTTTATTCTGATTTAGTAGTATTCTCCTAATGTCAGTCTCTAAAATCATGCAGTTTCCACAGAAAAATCCTCTTGGAGCGAGTTCTACCCAATAGACATGCAATTTACATAGAACCCGTCATCGTGAAATTCCATGTTCCGAAAAACTACATGCATCACGGATTCGACAAATATTCACTACAGGGTTGTTAGCATAAGGATTACCGAACTTTCATCCACCATAAAAGCCATGTTGACAATTTGAAGCATTTTCTCACATTTCGAAAGTTTTTCCTAATTCCAGTTTGGAAAAGGAGGCAGATTTGGCAGAAAAATTCTCGTGGAGTGAGTACTTCCCAATAGAAATGTAATTTACATAGTTTCCCTCACAGTGACATTCCATTTTCCGAACACGCTACATGCATCCAGGTTTCAACAAACTTTCTCGAATGAGTTGTGTACATGTAGATTACAGAACATTCATCCACCATACATGGTATATTTACAACTAGAAACATGAAATGTGAGTTCGCAGCATTTTCCTTATAGCAGTTTTGAAAATCAGGCAGTTTTCAAAGGGAAAAACTGTTGGAGCGTGTTCTACCCAATAGATATGTAAATTACATAGATTCTCCCGCTGTGAAATTTCGTGTTTTGAACACGCTTCATGCAGAAAAGTTTCAACAAATATACACTACCGAGTTGTTTGCATGTGGATTACAGGGCTTTCATCCCTGTAGAAGGCATATTGTTGCTTAGAAGTATTTTCTCTGATTTCACATAGCTTTTCAAACGCCAGTTTCGAACATGAGGCAGATTTCATGGGAAAAACTTCTTGGAGCGGGTTCTAACCAATAGACATGTAATTTACATGGATTCGCTCACCGTGAAATTCCGTGTTCTGAACACGCTACATGCATCTCGGATGCGACAAATATTCACTACAAAGTTGTTAGCATGTGAATTACAGCACTTTCATCCACCATACAAGGCTTACTGACACTTTGAAGAATTTTCTCAGATTTTTGAGTTTAGTATTATGCCAGTTTGGAAATGAGGCAGATTTGGCAGAAAAAAGCTCTTGGAGGCAGTTCTACCCAAAAGATATGTAATTTACCTAGTTTCAATCACCGTGACATTTCGTGTTCTGAACAAGTTTCATGCACCACGATTTTAACAAACATTCCTTAATGAGTTGTGAACATGTGTATTACCGAACTTCATCCACCATACATGGCATATTTACAACTAGAAACATTAACTATGAATTTGCAGCTTTTTTCTAATGCCAGTTTCAAAATTGATGAAGTTTTCACAGAAAAACTCTCTCGGAGCCAGTTCTACACAATAGAGACGTAATTTACTTTGTTTCAATCACCGTGAAATTCCACATTCTGAACACGGTACATGCATCACGGATTAGAAAAAGATTCTTTAATATGTTGTGAAAATGTGGATTTACGATCTTTCTTGCAACATAAATGCACATTTACACCTATAAATATTTACTCTCCTTTTGCAGCTTTTTCCAAACTTCAGATGCGATAATCATGCAATTTTCGCAGAAAAATCCTCTTCTAGCTCGTTGTACTCAATATAATTGTAATTTACATAGTTTCATTACCGTGAAATTCCGTTTTCCAAAAGCGCTACATGAATCACGGTTTAAAAATTAAAAACTACACTGTTATTAACGTGTGGATTACCGGACTTTCATTCACCATTCAAGGCATATTGACACTTAGAAGCATTTTCTCAGATTTCACAGTGTTCTCCTAATGGCAGTTTTCAAAATGAGGCACATTTCGCAGAAAAATTCTCTTCAAGCGAGTTCTGCCCAATAGACATGTAACTTAAATTGTTTCCTTCACTACGACATTCCGTATTCCGAACACGTTACATGCATCACGAATTCGACAAACTTTCTTTAATGAGTGTGAGCATGTGGATTACCATACTTTCATCCACCATACAAGGCATATTTAAACCTAGAAGTATTTATTCTGATTTCGCAGGTTTTTCGTAACATCCAGTTTTGAAAATCATGAAATTTTTACAGAAACATACAATTCAAGCGAGTTCTATCCAGTAGAATTGTTATTTTCAGAGCTTCACTCACCGAGACATTCCGTGTTCTGAAAATGTTACATTCATCATGGCTTCGACAAACATTATTTAATGACCGTGAGCATGTGGATTACCAATTTTTCAACCACAATACAAGCATATTTACACTTAGAAACATTTACTTAGATTTCGCAGGTTTTCCTAACGTCAGTTACGAAAATCAGGCAGTTTTTGCTGAAAAATTCTCTTGGTGCATGTTCTATCCAATAGATATCTCATCTTCCTAGATACCGTCACCGTAACATTCTGTGTTCCGAAAACGGTACATGCACCACGGATTCAACAAATATTCACTGCTGAGTTCTTAGCATGTGAATTACACATCTTTAATAACCCATTGAAGACACATTGTCACCTTAAAGCATTTACTCAGATTTTGCAGCGTTTCAAAACACCAGTTTCCAAACTGAGGCAGATTTTTCAGTAAAATGCTCCTGCAGCGTGTTCTAACCAATAGATATGTCATTTATATAGTTTGCCTCACCGTGACAGTCCATGTTCCGAACGCGCTACACACATCACGGATTTGACAAACATTTTAATGAGTTGTGTACATGTGTATTACAAAACTTTCATCAACCATACAAGGCATATTTACACCTAGAAACTTTAACACTGAGTTCGCAGATATTTCCTAATAGGAGTTTCAAAAATCAGGCAGTTTTCAAAGGAAAAAAATGTTGGAGCGTGTTCTACAAAATAGATATGTAAATTACATAGATTCTACCCCTGTGAAATTACGTGTTTCGAAAACGCTACATGCAGAAAAGTTTCGACAAAAATACACTACAGAGTTGTTTGCATGTGGATTACAGGACTTTCTCACTATAGAAGTCATATAGTTGCTTAGAAGCATTTTCTGTGATTTCAGAGATTTTCAAACGCCAGTTTCGAAAATGAGGCAGATTTCACGGCAAAAATCTCTTAGAGTGGTTTCTAACCAATAGACATGTAATTTACATGGATTCGCTCACCATCAAATTCCGTGTTCTGAACACGCTACATGCATCTTGGATGCGAAAAATATTCACTGCAGAGTTGTTACCATGTGGATTACACCACTTTCATCCACCATACAAGGCTTACTGACACTTTGAAGAATTTTCTCAGATTTCACAATTTAGTTTGAACGCCAGTTTTGAAAATGAGGCAGTTTTGGCAGAAAAATGCTCTTGGAGCCAGTTCTACCCAAAAGATATGTAATTTACCCACTTTCAATCACCGTGACATTCCGTGTTCTGCATACGTTATATGCACCACGGATTCAACAAACATTCTTTAATGAGTTGTGAACATGTGTATTAATGAACTTTAATCCACCTTACAGTGCATATTTATACATAGAAATTTTATTCTGATTTAGTAATAATCTCCTAATATCAGTCTCTAAAATCATGCAGTTTCCACAGAAAAATCCTCTTGGAGCGAGTTCTACCCAATAGACATTCAATTTACATAGAACCCTTCATGGTGAAATTCCATGTTCCGAAAAAGCTACATGCATCACGGATTCGACAAATATTCACTAAAGAGTGGTTAGCATAAAGATTACCGAACTTTCATTCACCATAAAAGCCATGCTGACAATTTGAAGCATTTTCTCACATTTCGAAAGTTTTTCCTAATGCCAGTTTGGAAAAGGAGGCAGATTTGGCAGAAAAATTCTCGTGGAGCGAGTACTTCCCAATAGAAATGTAATTTACATAGTTTCCCTCACAGTGACATTCCATTTTCCGAACACGCTACATGCATCCAGGTTTCAACAAACTTTCTCGAATGAGTTGTGTACATGTAGATTACAGAAATTTCATTCACCATACATGGTATATTTACAACTAGAAACATGAAAAGTGAGTTCGCAGCATTTTCCTTATAGCAGTTTTGAAAATCAGGCAGTTTTCAAAGGGAAAAACTGTTGGAGCGTGTTCTACCCAATAGATATGTAAATTACATAGATCTCCCGCTGTGAAATTTCGTGTTTAGAACACGCTTCATGCAGAAAAGATTCGACAAATATACACTACCGAGTTGTTTGCATGTGGATTACAGGGCTTTCATCCCTTTAGAAGGCATATTGTTGCTTAGAAGTATTTTCTCTGATTTCACATAGCTTTTCAAACGCCAGTTTCGAACATGAGGCAGATTTCATGAGAAAAATTTCTTGGAGCGGGTTCTAACCAATAGACATGTAATTTACATGGATTCGCTCACCGTGAAATTCCGTGATCCGAACACGCTACATGCATCTCGGATGCGACAAATATTCACTACAGAGTTGTTAGCAAGTGGATTACAGCACTTTTATCCACCATAAAAGGCTTACTGACACTTTGAAGAATTTTCTCAGATTTCGCAGTTTAGTTTTATTGCCAGATTTGAAAATGAGGCAGAATTGGCAGAAAAATGCTCTTGGAGCCAGTTCTAGCCAAAAGATATGTAATTTACCTAGTTTCAATCACCGTGACATTCCGTGTTCTGAACACGTTACATGAACCATGATTTCAACAAACATTCCTTAATGAGTTGTGAACATGTGTATTACATAACTTCATCCACCATACATGGCATATTTACAACTAGAAATATTAACTCTGAATTTGCAGCTTTTTCCTAATGCCAGTTTCGAAATTCAGGCCGTTTTTTCAGAAAAAAATTTTGGGAGTGAATTCTAACCAATAGGCGTGTAATTAACATAGATTCCATTGCCGGCATTTTCCGTGATACGAACAACCTGCATGCATAACGCTTTCTACAAATATTCACCACAGATTTGTTTGCATGTTTTTTACGATCTTCCATCACAATACAAGGCATATTGACACTTTGAAGTTTTATCTCTGATTTTGCAGAGATTTTCAAACGCCAGTTTCAAAAATGAGGCAGATTTCGCAGAAAATTCTCTTGGAGCGAATTCTACCCAACACACATGTATTTTACATAGATTCGCTCACCGTGATATTCTGTGTTCCGAACATGCTTCACGTATCTCGGATTCAACAAATATTCACTACAGAGTTGTTAGCATGTGGATTACCGAACTTTCATCCACCATAAAAGGCAGATTTACACCGAAAATCTAGTAATCTGTTTTCGCATGGTTTTCCTTACGACAGTTTCGAAAATCAGGCCGATTTCTCAGGAAAAATCTCTTGCAGTGATTTCTAACCAAGAGAAATGTAATTTACATAAATTCCCTGGCCATGAAATTCCGTGTTCCGAACATGCTACATTCATAAACGTTTCGACAAATAGTCACTACAAATTTTTTAGCATGTGGATTACCGAGCTTTCATCACAATACACTGAATATTGATTCATAGAAGTATTTTCTGAAATTTTCCAGAGTTTTTCAAACGCCAGCTTCAAAAAAGACGAAGTTTTCGCAGAAAAACTCTCTCGGAGCGAGTTCTACCCAAGAGAGAAGTAATTTACATTGTTTCAATCACCGTGAATTTCCACATTCTGAACACGGTACATGCATCACGAATTAGAAAAAGATTCTTTAATATGTTGTGAAAATGTGGATTACCGAACTTTCTTGCAACATATAGGCACATTTACACCTACAAATATTTACTCTCGTTTTGCAGCTTTTTCCAAGCTTCAGGTTTGATAATCATGCAATTTTCGCAGAAAAATCCTCTTCTAGCTCGTTCTACTCAATAGAATTGTAATTTAAATAGTTTCATTACTGTGAAATTTCGTTTTCCAAAAGCGCTACAAGAATCACGGTTTAAAAAATAATTACTACACTGTTATTAACATGTGGATTACCGGACTTTCATTCACCATTCAAGGCATATTGACACTTAGAAGCATTTTCTCAGATTTCACAGGGTTCTCCTAATGGCAGTTTTCAAAATGAGGCACATTTCGCAGAAAAATTCTCTTCAAACGAGTCCTACCCAATAGACATGTAACTTAAACTGTTTCCTTCACTATGACATTTTGTATTCCGGACACGTTTCCTGCATCACGAGTTCGACAAACATTCTTTAATGAGTGTGAGCATGTGGATTACCGAACTTTAATCCACCATACAAGGCACATTTACACCTAGAAGTAGTTTTTCTGATTTCGCAGGTTTTTCCTAACATCCAGTTTCGAAAATCATGAAATTTTTACAGAAACATTCAATTCAAGCGAGTTCTATCCAGTAGAATTGTTATTTTCAGAGCTTCACTCACCGAGACATTCCGTGTTCCGAAAACGTTACATTCATCACGGCTTCGACAAACATTATTTAATGACCGTGAGCATGTGGATTACCGATTTTTCAACCACAATACAAGGCATATTTACACCTAGAAACATTTACTTAGATTTCGCAGGTTTTCCTAACATTACTTATGAAAATCAGGCAGTTTTCGTAGAAAAATTGTCTTGGTGCATGTTCTATCCAATAGACATCTCATTTTTATAGATACCTTCACCGTAACATTCCGTGTACCAAAAATGGTCCATGCACCACGGATCCAACAAATATTCACAGCTGAGTTCTTAGCATGTGAATTACACTTCTTTAATAACCCATTGAAACACATTGTCACCTTAAAGCATTTACTCAGATTTTGCAGCGTTTTTATAACAACAGTTTCCAAACTGAGGCAGATTTTTCAGTAAAATACTCCTGGAGCGTGTTCTAACCAAGAGATATGTAATTTACATAGTTTTCCTCACCGTGACAGTCCATGTTCCGAACGCGTTACACACATCACGGATTTGACAAACATTCTTAATGAGTTGTGTACATGTGTATTACACAACTTTCATCCACCATACAAAGCATATTGAAACCTGGAAACATTAACACTGAGTTCGCAGATATTTCCTAATAGCAGTTTCGAAAATCAGGCAATTTTCAAAGGAATAAACTGTTGGAGCGTGTTCTACTCAATAGATATGTAAATTACATAGATTCTCCCACTGTGAAATTACGTGTTTTGAACACGTTACATGCAGAAAAGTTTCGACGAAAATACACTACAGGGATGTTTGCATGTGGATTACAGGACTTTCTCACTATAGAAGGCATGTAGATGCTTAGAAGCATTTTTTCTGATTTCACAGAGATTTCCAAACGTCAGTTTCGAAAATGAGGCCGATTTCACAGCAAAAACCTCTTGGAGTGTGTTCTAAACAATAGATATATAATTTACATGGATTCGCTCACCGTCAAATTCCGTGTTCTGAACACGCTACATGCATCTCGGATGCGACAAATATTCACTACAGAGTTGTTAGCAAGTGGATTACAGCACTTTCATCCACCATACAAACATTACTGACACTTTGAAGAATTTTCTCAGATTTCAAACGTTAGTTTGAATGCCAGTTTTGAAAATGAGGCAGGTTTGGCAGAAAAATGCTCTTGGAGCCATTTCTACCCAAAAGATAGGTAATTTCCCTACTTTCAATCACCGTGACATTCTGTGTTCTGAACACGTTACATGCACCATGGATTCAACAAACATTCTTTAATGAGTTGTGAACATGTGATTTAACGAACTTTATTCCACCTTACAGTGCATATTTATACATAGAAATTTTATTCTGATTTAGTAGTATTCTCCTAATGTCAGTCTCTAAAATCATGCAGTTTCCACAAAAAAATCCTCTTGGAGCGAGCTCTACCCAATAGACATGCAATTTACATAGAACCCGTCATCGTGAATTCCGTGTTCCAAAAAAGCTACATGCATCAAGGATTCGACAAATATTCACTACAGTGTTGTTAGCATAAGGATTACCGAACTTTCATCCACCATAAAAGCCATGTTGACAATTTGAAGCATTTTCTCACATTTCGAAAGTTTTTCCTAATGCCAGTTTGGAAAAGGAGGCAGATTTGGCAGAAAAATTCTCGTGGAGCGAGTACTTCCCAATAGAAATGTAATTTACATAGTTTCCCTCACAGTGACATTCCATTTTCCCGAACACGCTACATGCATCAAGGTTTCAACAAACTTTCTCAAATGAGTTGTGAACATGTAGATTACAGAACTTTCATCCACCAAACATGGCATATTTACAAGTAGAAATATTAACTCTGAATTTGCAGCTCTTTCCTAATGCCAGTTTGGAAATTCAGGCCGTTTTCTCAGGGGAAAACTTTTGGAGCGTATTCTAACCAATAGGTGTGTAATTTACATAGATACCATAGCCTGGATTTTCCGTGATACGATCACACTGCATGCATAACGCTTTCTAAAAATATTCACCACAGAATAGATTGCATGTGGCTTTCCGATCTTGCATCACAATAAAAGTCATATTGACACTTTGAAGAATTTTCTCTGATTTTGCAGAGATTTTCAAATGCCAGGTTCAAAAATGAGGCAGATTTCTCAGAAAAAACTCTTACAGCAAATTCTACCCGAGACATGTATTTTTCATGGATTCACTCACCGTGATATTCTGTGTTCCGAACACACTTCACGTATCTAGGATTCGACAAATATTCACTACAGAGTAGTTAGCATGCGGATTACCGAAATTTCATCCACCATAAAAGGCAGATGTACACCGAGAATCTAGTAATCTGGGTTCGCAGGTTTTTCCTAACGCCAGTTTCGAAAATCAGGCCGATTTCTCAGGAAAAATCTCTTGGAGTGATTTCTAACCAAAGGAAATGTAATTTATATAAAATCTCTGGCCGTGAAATTACGTGTTCCGAACATGATACATGCATAAAGGATTCGACAAATATTCACTACAAATTTGTTAGCATGTGGATTACCGAACTGTCATCACAACACATTGAATATTGATTCTTAGAAGTATTTTCTCAGATTTTGAAGTATTTTCTAAACGCCAGGTTCAAAAATGACGAAGTTTTCGCAGAAAAACTCTCTCGGAGCGAGTTCTACCCAATAGAGAAGTCATTTACATAGTTTCAATCACCGTGAAATTCCACGTTCTGAACACGGTACATGCATCACGGATTAGAAAAAAAATTTTTTAATATGTTGTGAAAATGTGGATTACCGAACTTTCTTGCAACATAAATGCACATTTACACCTGCAAATATTTACTCCCTTTTTGCAGCTTTTTCCAAACTTCAGATTCGATAATCATGCAATTTTCGCAGAAAAATTCTCTTCAAGCTCGTTCTACTCAATAGAATTGTAATTTACATAGTTTCATTACCGTGAAATTGCGTATTCCAAAAGCGCTACATGAATCACGGTTTAAAAATTAAATACTACACTGTTATTAACATGTGGATTACCGGACTTTCATTCACCATTCAAGGCATATTGACACTTAGAAGCATTTTCTCAGATTTCACAGGGTTCTCCTAATGGCAGTTTTCAAAATGAGGCACATTTCGCAGAAAAATTCTCTTCAAGCGAGTCCTACCCAATAGACATGTAAATTACAATGTTTCCTTTACACTGACATTCCGTATTCTGAACACATTAAATGCATCACGAGGTCGACAAACATTTTTTAATGAGTGTGAGCATGTGGATTATCGATTTTTCAACCACAATACAAGGCATATTTACACCTAGAAACATTTATTTAGATTTCGCAGGTTTTCCTAAAGTTACTTACGAAAATCAGGCAGTTTTCGTAGAAAAATTCTCTTGGTGCATGTTCTATCCAATAGATATCTCATCTTCATAGATACCGTCACCGTAACATTCTGTGTTCCGAAAATTTTACATGCAACAAATATTAACTGCTGAGTTCTTAGCATGTGAATTACACGTCTTTAATAACCCATTGAAGACACATTGTCACCTTAAAGCATTTACTCAGATTTTGCAGCGTTTTCAAAACCCCAGTTTCCTAACTGAGGCAGATTTTTCAGTAAAATGCTCCTGGAGCGTGTTCTAACCAATTGATATGTCATTTACATAGTTTTCCTCACCGTGACAGTCCATGTTCCGAACGTGCTACACACATCATGGATTTGACAAACATTTTAATGAGTTGTGTACATGTGTATTACAAAACTTTCATCCACCATAGAAGGCATATTTACACCTAGAAACGTTAACACTGAGTTCGCATATATTTCCTAAAAGCAGTTTCGAAATTCAGGCAGTTTTCAAAGGAAAAACTTTTGGAGCGTGTTCTACAAAATAGATATGTAAATTACATAGATTCTCCCACTGTGAAATTACGTGTTTCGAACACGCTACATGCAGAAAAGTTTCGATAAAAATACACTACAGAGTTGTTTGCTTGTGGATTACAAGACTTTCATCACAATAGAATGCATATTGATGCTTAGAAGTATTTTCTCTGATATCACACAGCTTTCGAAACGCCAGTTTCGAAAATGAGGCAGATTTCACGGCAAAAACCTCTGGGAGCTGGTTCTAACCAATAGAATGTAATTTACTTGGATTCGCTCACCGTGAAATTCCGTGTTCCGAACACGATACATGCATCTCGATTATGACAAATTTTCACTACATAGTTGTTAGCATGTGGATTACAGCAATTTCACCTACCATACAAGGCTTACTGAGACTTTGAAGAATTTTCTCAGATTTCGCAGTTTAGTTTTATTGTGAGATTTGAAAATGAGGCAGATTTGGCAGAAAAATGCTCTTGGAGCCAGTTCTAGCCAAAAGATATGTAATTTACCTAGTTTCAATCACCGTGACATTCCGAGTTCTGAACACGTTACATGCACCACGATTTCAACAAACATTCCTTAATGAGTTGTGAACATTTGTATTACCGAACTTCATCCACCATACATGGCATATTTACAACTAGAAACATTAACTCTGAATTTGCAGCTTTTTTCTAATGCCAGTTTTGAAATTGATGAAGTTTTCACAGAAAAACACTCTCGGAGTGAGTTCTACACAATACAGAAGTAATTTACATTGTTTCAATCACCGTGAATTTCCACATTCTGAACACGGTACATGCATCACGGATTAGAAAAAGATTCTTTAATATGTTGTGAAAATGTGGATTAACGATCTTTCTTGCAACATAAAGGCACATTTACACCTACAAATATTTACTCTCGTTTTGCAGCTTTTTCCAAACTTCAGATTCGATAATCATGCAATTTTCGCAGAAAAATTCTCTTCTGGCTCGTTCTACTCAATAGAATTGTAATTTACATAGTTTCATTACCGTGAAATTCCGTTTTCCAAAAGCGCTACTTGAATCACGGTTTAAAAATTAAATACTACACTGTTATGAACATGTGGATTACAAGACTTTCATTCACCATTCAAGGCATATTGACACTTAGAAGCATTTTCTCAGATTTCACAGTGTTCTCCTAATGGCAGTTTTCAAAATGAGGCACATTTCGCAAAAAAATTCTCTTCAAGCGAGTTCTACCCAATAGACATGTAACTTAAATTGTTTCCTTCACTACGAAATTCCGTATTCCGAACACGTTACATGCATCACGAATTCGACAAACATTCTTTAATGAGTGTGAGCATGTGGATTACCAAACTTTCATCCACCATACAAGGCATATTTACACCTAGAAGTAGTTAGTCTGATTTCGCAGGTTTTTCCTAACATCCAGTTTCGAAAATCATGAAATTTTCACAGAAATATTCAACTCAAGCGAGTTCTATCCAGTAGAATTGTTATTTTCAGAGCTTCACTCACCGAGACATTCCGTGTTCCGAAAACGTTACATTCATCACGGCTTCGACAAACATTATTTAATGACCGTGAGCATGTGGATTACCGATTTTTCAACCACAATACAAGGCATATTTACACCTAGAAACATTTACTTATATTTCGCAGGTTTTACTAACATCACTTACGAAAATCAGGCAGTTTACGCAGAAAAATTCTCTTGGTGCATGTTCTATCCAATAGACATCTCATTTTCATAGATACCTTCACCGTAACATTCCGTGTTCCGAAAACGGTCCATGCACCACGGATTCAACAAATATCACTGCTGATTTCTTAGCATGTGAATTACACTTCTTTAATAACCCATTGAAACACATTGTCACCTTAAAGCATTTACTCAGATTTTGCAGCGTTTTCATAACAACAGTTTCCAAACTGAGGCAGATTTTTCAGTAAAATGCTCCTGGAGCGTGTTCTAACCAATAGATATGTAATTTACATAGTTTTCCTCACCGTGACAGTCCATGTTCCGAACGCGTTACACACATCACGGATTTGACAAACATTCTTAATGAGTTGTGTACATGTGAATTACACAACTTTCATCCACCATACAAGGCATATTGACACCTAGAAACATTAACAATGAGTTTGCAGATATTTCCTAATAGCAGTTTCGAAAATCAGGCAGTTTTCAAAGGAAAAAACTGTTGCAGCGTGTTCTACCCAATAGATATGCAAATTACATAGATTCTCCCACTGTGAAATTACGTGTTTTGAACACGCTACATGCAGGAAAGCTTCAACAAAAATGCACTACAGGGTTGTTTGCATGTGGATTACAGGACTTTCTCACTATAGAAGGCATATAGATGCTTAGAAGCATTTTTTCTGATTTCACAGAGATTTCCAAACGTCAGTTTTGAAAATGAGGCCGATTTCACAGCAAAAACCTCTTGGAGTGTGTTCTAAACAATAGATATATAATTTACATGGATTCGCTCACCGTCAAATTCCGTGTTCCGAACACGCTACATGCATCTCGGATGCGACAAATATTCACTACAGAGTTGTTAGCAAGTGGATTACAGCACTTTCATCCACCATACAAACATTACTGACACTTTGAAGAATTTTCTCAGATTTCAAACGTTAGTTTGAATGCCAGTTTTGAAAATGAGGCAGATTTGGCAGAAAAATGCTCTTGGAGCCATTTCTACCCAAAAGATAGGTAATTTCCCTACTTTCAATCACCGTGACATTCTGTGTTCTGAACACTTTACATGCACCCCGGATTCAACAAACATTCTTTAATGAGTTGTGAACATGTGTATTAACGAACTTTATTCCACCTTACAGTGCATATTTATACATAGAAATTTTATTCTGATTTAGTAGTATTCTCCTAATGTCAGTCTCTAAAATCATGCAGTTTCCACAAAAAAATCCTCTTGGAGCGAGCTCTACCCAATAGACATGCAATTTACATAGAACCCGTCATCGTGAATTCCGTGTTCCAAAAAAGCTACATGCATCAAGGATTCGACAAATATTCACTACAGAGTTGTTAGCATAAGGATTACCGAACTTTCATCCACCATAAAAGCCATGTTGACAATTTGAAGCATTTTCTCACATTTCGAAAGTTTTTCCTAATGCCAGTTTGGAAAAGGAGGCAGATTTGGCAGAAAAATTCTCGTGGAGCGAGTACTTCCCAATAGAAATGTAATTTACATAGTTTCCCTCACAGTGACATTCCATTTTCCCGAACACGCTACATGCATCAAGGTTTCAACAAACTTTCTCAAATGAGTTGTGAACATGTAGATTACAGAACTTTCATCCACCAAACATGGCATATTTACAAGTAGAAATATTAACTCTGAATTTGCAGCTCTTTCCTAATGCCAGTTTGGAAATTCAGGCCGTTTTCTCAGGGGAAAACTTTTGGAGCGAATTCTAACCAATAGGTGTGTAATTTACATAGATACCATAGCCTGGATTTTCCGTGATACGATCACACTGCATGCATAACGCTTTCTAAAAATATTCACCACAGAATAGATTGCATGTGGCTTTCCGATCTTGCATCACAATAAAAGTCATATTGACACTTTGAAGAATTTTCTCTGATTTTGCAGAGATTTTCAAATGCCAGGTTCAAAAATGAGGCAGATTTCTCAGAAAAAACTCTTACAGCAAATTCTACCCGAGACATGTATTTTTCATGGATTCACTCACCGTGATATTCTGTGTTCCGAACACACTTCACGTATCTAGGATTCGACAAATATTCACTACAGAGTAGTTAGCATGCGGATTACCGAAATTTCATCCACCATAAAAGGCAGATGTACACCGAGAATCTAGTAATCTGGGTTCGCAGGTTTTTCCTAACGCCAGTTTCGAAAATCAGGCCGATTTCTCAGGAAAAATCTCTTGGAGTGATTTCTAACCAAAGGAAATGTAATTTATATAAAATCTCTGGCCGTGAAATTACGTGTTCCGAACATGATACATGCATAAAGGATTCGACAAATATTCACTACAAATTTGTTAGCATGTGGATTACCGAACTGTCATCACAACACATTGAATATTGATTCTTAGAAGTATTTTCTCAGATTTTGAAGTATTTTCTAAACGCCAGGTTCAAAAATGACGAAGTTTTCGCAGAAAAACTCTCTCGGAGCGAGTTCTACCCAATAGAGAAGTCATTTACATAGTTTCAATCACCGTGAAATTCCACGTTCTGAACACGGTACATGCATCACGGATTAGAAAAAAAATTTTTTAATATGTTGTGAAAATGTGGATTACCGAACTTTCTTGCAACATAAATGCACATTTACACCTGCAAATATTTACTCCCTTTTTGCAGCTTTTTCCAAACTTCAGATTCGATAATCATGCAATTTTCGCAGAAAAATTCTCTTCAAGCTCGTTCTACTCAATAGAATTGTAATTTACATAGTTTCATTACCGTGAAATTGCGTATTCCAAAAGCGCTACATGAATCACGGTTTAAAAATTAAATACTACACTGTTATTAACATGTGGATTACCGGACTTTCATTCACCATTCAAGGCATATTGACACTTAGAAGCATTTTCTCAGATTTCACAGGGTTCTCCTAATGGCAGTTTTCAAAATGAGGCACATTTCGCAGAAAAATTCTCTTCAAGCGAGTCCTACCCAATAGACATGTAAATTACAATGTTTCCTTAACACTGACATTCCGTATTCTGAACACATTAAATGCATCACGAGGTCGACAAACATTTTTTAATGAGTGTGAGCATGTGGATTATCGATTTTTCAACCACAATACAAGGCATATTTACACCTAGAAACATTTATTTAGATTTCGCAGGTTTTCCTAAAGTTACTTACGAAAATCAGGCAGTTTTCGTAGAAAAATTCTCTTGGTGCATGTTCTATCCAATAGATATCTCATCTTCATAGATACCGTCACCGTAACATTCTGTGTTCCGAAAATTTTACATGCACCACGGATTCAACAAATATTAACTGCTGAGTTCTTAGCATGTGAATTACACGTCTTTAATAACCCATTGAAGACACATTGTCACCTTAAAGCAGTTACTCAGATTTTGCAGCGTTTTCAAAACCCCAGTTTCCTAACTGAGGCAGATTTTTCAGTAAAATGCTCCTGGAGCGTGTTCTAACCAATAGATATGTCATTTACATAGTTTTCCTCACCGTGACAGTCCATGTTCCGAACGTGCTACACACATCATGGATTTGACAAACATTTTAATGAGTTGTGTACATGTGTATTACAAAACTTTCATCCACCATAGAAGGCATATTTACACCTAGAAACGTTAACACTGAGTTCGCATATATTTCCTAAAAGCAGTTTCGAAATTCAGGCAGTTTTCAAAGGAAAAACTTTTGGAGCGTGTTCTACAAAATAGATATGTAAATTACATAGATTCTCCCACTGTGAAATTACGTGTTTCGAACACGCTACATGCAGAAAAGTTTCGATAAAAATACACTACAGAGTTGTTTGCTTGTGGATTACAAGACTTTCATCACAATAGAATGCATATTGATGCTTAGAAGTATTTTCTCTGATATCACACAGCTTTCGAAACGCCAGTTTCGAAAATGAGGCAGATTTCACGGCAAAAACCTCTGGGAGCTGGTTCTAACCAATAGAATGTAATTTACTTGGATTCGCTCACCGTGAAATTCCGTGTTCCGAACACGATACATGCATCTCGATTATGACAAATTTTCACTACATAGTTGTTAGCATGTGGATTACAGCAATTTCACCTACCATACAAGGCTTACTGAGTCTTTGAAGAATTTTCTCAGATTTCGCAGTTTAGTTTTATTGTGAGATTTGAAAATGAGGCAGATTTGGCAGAAAAATGCTCTTGGAGCCAGTTCTAGCCAAAAGATATGTAATTTACCTAGTTTCAATCACCGTGACATTCCGAGTTCTGAACACGTTACATGCACCACGATTTCAACAAACATTCCTTAATGAGTTGTGAACATTTGTATTACCGAACTTCATCCACCATACATGGCATATTTACAACTAGAAACATTAACTCTGAATTTGCAGCTTTTTTCTAATGCCAGTTTTGAAATTGACGAAGTTTTCACAGAAAAACACTCTCGGAGTGAGTTCTACACAATACAGAAGTAATTTACATTGTTTCAATCACCGTGAATTTCCACATTCTGAACACGGTACATGCATCACGGATTAGAAAAAGATTCTTTAATATGTTGTGAAAATGTGGATTAACGATCTTTCTTGCAACATAAAGGCACATTTACACCTACAAATATTTACTCTCGTTTTGCAGCTTTTTCCAAACTTCAGATTCGATAATCATGCAATTTTCGCAGAAAAATTCTCTTCTGGCTCGTTCTACTCAATAGAATTGTAATTTACATAGTTTCATTACCGTGAAATTCCGTTTTCCAAAAGCGCTACTTGAATCACGGTTTAAAAATTAAATACTACACTGTTATGAACATGTGGATTACAAGACTTTCATTCACCATTCAAGGCATATTGACACTTAGAAGCATTTTCTCAGATTTCACAGTGTTCTCCTAATGGCAGTTTTCAAAATGAGGCACATTTCGCAAAAAAATTCTCTTCAAGCGAGTTCTACCCAATAGACATGTAACTTAAATTGTTTCCTTCACTACGACATTCCGTATTCCGAACACGTTACATGCATCACGAATTCGACAAACATTCTTTAATGAGTGTGAGCATGTGGATTACCGAACTTTCATCCACCATACAAGGCATATTTACACCTAGAAGTAGTTAGTCTGATTTCGCAGGTTTTTCCTAACATCCAGTTTCGAAAATCATGAAATTTTCACAGAAATATTCAACTCAAGCGAGTTCTATCCAGTAGAATTGTTATTTTCAGAGCTTCACTCACCGAGACATTCCGTGTTCCGAAAACGTTACATTCATCACGGCTTCGACAAACATTATTTAATGACCGTGAGCATGTGGATTACCGATTTTTCAACCACAATACAAGGCATATTTACACCTAGAAACATTTACTTATATTTCGCAGGTTTTACTAACATCACTTACGAAAATCAGGCAGTTTACGCAGAAAAATTCTCTTGGTGCATGTTCTATCCAATAGACATCTCATTTTCATAGATACCTTCACCGTAACATTCCGTGTTCCGAAAACGGTCCATGCACCACGGATTCAACAAATATCACTGCTGATTTCTTAGCATGTGAATTACACTTCTTTAATAACCCATTGAAACACATTGTCACCTTAAAGCATTTACTCAGATTTTGCAGCGTTTTCATAACAACAGTTTCCAAACTGAGGCAGATTTTTCAGTAAAATGCTCCTGGAGCGTGTTCTAACCAAGAGATATGTAATTTACATAGTTTTCCTCACCGTGACAGTCCATGTTCCGAACGCGTTACACACATCACGGATTTGACAAACATTCTTAATGAGTTGTGTACATGTGAATTACACAACTTTCATCCACCATACAAGGCATATTGACACCTAGAAACATTAACAATGAGTTTGCAGATATTTCCTAATAGCAGTTTCGAAAATCAGGCAGTTTTCAAAGGAAAAAACTGTTGCAGCGTGTTCTACCCAATAGATATGCAAATTACATAGATTCTCCCACTGTGAAATTACGTGTTTTGAACACGCTACATGCAGGAAAGCTTCAACAAAAATGCACTACAGGGTTGTTTGCATGTGGATTACAGGACTTTCTCACTATAGAAGGCATATAGATGCTTAGAAGCATTTTTTCTGATTTCACAGAGATTTCCAAACGTCAGTTTCGAAAATGAGGCCGATTTCACAGCAAAAACCTCTTGGAGTGTGTTCTAAACAATAGATATATAATTTACATGGATTCGCTCACCGTCAAATTCCGTGTTCTGAACACGCTACATGCATCTCGGATGCGACAAATATTCACTACAGAGTTGTTAGCAAGTGGATTACAGCACTTTCATCCACCATACAAACATTACTGAAACTTTGAAGAATTTTCTCAGATTTCAAACGTTAGTTTGAATGCCAGTTTTGAAAATGAGGCAGGTTTGGCAGAAAAATGCTCTTGGAGCCATTTCTACCCAAAAGATAGGTAATTTCCCTACTTTCAATCACCGTGACATTCTGTGTTCTGAACACGTTACATGCACCACGGATTCAACAAACATTCTTTAATGAGTTGTGAACATGTGATTTAACGAACTTTATTCCACCTTACAGTGCATATTTATACATAGAAATTTTATTCTGATTTAGTAGTATTCTCCTAATGTCAGTCTCTAAAATCATGCAGTTTCCACAAAAAAATCCTCTTGGAGCGAGCTCTACCCAATAGACATGCAATTTACATAGAACCCGTCATCGTGAATTCCGTGTTCCAAAAAAGCTACATGCATCAAGGATTCGACAAATATTCACTACAGTGTTGTTAGCATAAGGATTACCGAACTTTCATCCACCATAAAAGCCATGTTGACAATTTGAAGCATTTTCTCACATTTCGAAAGTTTTTCCTAATGCCAGTTTGGAAAAGGAGGCAGATTTGGCAGAAAAATTCTCGTGGAGCGAGTACTTCCCAATAGAAATGTAATTTACATAGTTTCCCTCACAGTGACATTCCATTTTCCCGAACACGCTACATGCATCAAGGTTTCAACAAACTTTCTCAAATGAGTTGTGAACATGTAGATTACAGAACTTTCATCCACCAAACATGGCATATTTACAAGTAGAAATATTAACTCTGAATTTGCAGCTCTTTCCTAATGCCAGTTTGGAAATTCAGGCCGTTTTCTCAGGGGAAAACTTTTGGAGCGAATTCTAACCAATAGGTGTGTAATTTACATAGATACCATAGCCTGGATTTTCCGTGATACGATCACACTGCATGCATAACGCTTTCTAAAAATATTCACCACAGAATAGATTGCATGTGGCTTTCCGATCTTGCATCACAATAAAAGTCATATTGACACTTTGAAGAATTTTCTCTGATTTTGCAGAGATTTTCAAATGCCAGGTTCAAAAATGAGGCAGATTTCTCAGAAAAAACTCTTACAGCAAATTCTACCCGAGACATGTATTTTTCATGGATTCACTCACCGTGATATTCTGTGTTCCGAACACACTTCACGTATCTAGGATTCGACAAATATTCACTACAGAGTAGTTAGCATGCGGATTACCGAAATTTCATCCACCATAAAAGGCAGATGTACACCGAGAATCTAGTAATCTGGGTTCGCAGGTTTTTCCTAACGCCAGTTTCGAAAATCAGGCCGATTTCTCAGGAAAAATCTCTTGGAGTGATTTCTAACCAAAGGAAATGTAATTTATATAAAATCTCTGGCCGTGAAATTACGTGTTCCGAACATGATACATGCATAAAGGATTCGACAAATATTCACTACAAATTTGTTAGCATGTGGATTACCGAACTGTCATCACAACACATTGAATATTGATTCTTAGAAGTATTTTCTCAGATTTTGAAGTATTTTCTAAACGCCAGGTTCAAAAATGACGAAGTTTTCGCAGAAAAACTCTCTCGGAGCGAGTTCTACCCAATAGAGAAGTCATTTACATAGTTTCAATCACCGTGAAATTCCACGTTCTGAACACGGTACATGCATCACGGATTAGAAAAAAAATTTTTTAATATGTTGTGAAAATGTGGATTACCGAACTTTCTTGCAACATAAATGCACATTTACACCTGCAAATATTTACTCCCTTTTTGCAGCTTTTTCCAAACTTCAGATTCGATAATCATGCAATTTTCGCAGAAAAATTCTCTTCAAGCTCGTTCTACTCAATAGAATTGTAATTTACATAGATTCATTACCGTGAAATTGCGTATTCCAAAAGCGCTACATGAATCACGGTTTAAAAATTAAATACTACACTGTTATTACCATGTGGATTACCGGACTTTCATTCACCATTCAAGGCATATTGACACTTAGAAGCATTTTCTCAGATTTCACAGGGTTCTCCTAATGGCAGTTTTCAAAATGAGGCACATTTCACAGAAAAATTCTCTTCAAGCGAGTCCTACCCAATAGACATGTAAATTACAATGTTTCCTTTACACTGACATTCCGTATTCTGAACACATTAAATGCATCACGAGGTCGACAAACATTTTTTAATGAGTGTGAGCATGTGGATTATCGATTTTTCAACCACAATACAAGGCATATTTACACCTAGAAACATTTATTTAGATTTCGCAGGTTTTCCTAAAGTTAGTTACGAAAATCAGGCAGTTTTCGTAGAAAAATTCTCTTGGTGCATGTTCTATCCAATAGATATCTCATCTTCATAGATACCGTCACCGTAACATTCTGTGTTCCGAAAATTTTACATGCACCACGGATTCAACAAATATTAACTGCTGAGTTCTTAGCATGTGAATTACACGTCTTTAATAACCCATTTAAGACATATTGTCACCTTAAAGCATTTACTCAGATTTTGCAGCGTTTTCAAAACCCCAGTTTCCTAACTGAGGCAGATTTTTCAGTAAAATGCTCCTGGAGCGTGTTCTAACCAATAGATATGTCATTTACATAGTTTTCCTCACCGTGACAGTCCATGTTCCGAACGTGCTACACACATCATGGATTTGACAAACATTTTAATGAGTTGTGTACATGTGTATTACAAAACTTTCATCCACCATAGAAGGCATATTTACACCTAGAAACGTTAACACTGAGTTCGCATATATTTCCTAAAAGCAGTTTCGAAATTCAGGCAGTTTTCAAAGGAAAAACTTTTGGAGCGTGTTCTACAAAATAGATATGTAAATTACATAGATTCTCCCACTGTGAAATTACGTGTTTCGAACACGCTACATGCAGAAAAGTTTCGATAAAAATACACTACAGAGTTGTTTGCTTGTGGATTACAAGACTTTCATCACAATAGAATGCATATTGATGCTTAGAAGTATTTTCTCTGATATCACACAGCTTTCGAAACGCCAGTTTCGAAAATGAGGCAGATTTCACGGCAAAAACCTCTGGGAGCTGGTTCTAACCAATAGAATGTAATTTACTTGGATTCGCTCACCGTGAAATTCCGTGTTCCGAACACGATACATGCATCTCGATTATGACAAATTTTCACTACATAGTTGTTAGCATGTGGATTACAGCAATTTCACCTACCATACAAGGCTTACTGAGACTTTGAAGAATTTTCTCAGATTTCGCAGTTTAGTTTTATTGTGAGATTTGAAAATGAGGCAGATTTGGCAGAAAAATGCTCTTGGAGCCAGTTCTAGCCAAAAGATATGTAATTTACCTAGTTTCAATCACCGTGACATTCCGAGTTCTGAACACGTTACATGCACCACGATTTCAACAAACATTCCTTAATGAGTTGTGAACATTTGTATTACCGAACTTCATCCACCATACATGGCATATTTACAACTAGAAACATTAACTCTGAATTTGCAGCTTTTTTCTAATGCCAGTTTTGAAATTGACGAAGTTTTCACAGAAAAACACTCTCGGAGTGAGTTCTACACAATACAGAAGTAATTTACATTGTTTCAATCACCGTGAATTTCCACATTCTGAACACGGTACATGCATCACGGATTAGAAAAAGATTCTTTAATATGTTGTGAAAATGTGGATTAACGATCTTTCTTGCAACATAAAGGCACATTTACACCTACAAATATTTACTCTCGTTTTGCAGCTTTTTCCAAACTTCAGATTCGATAATCATGCAATTTTCGCAGAAAAATTCTCTTCTGGCTCGTTCTACTCAATAGAATTGTAATTTACATAGTTTCATTACCGTGAAATTCCGTTTTCCAAAAGCGCTACTTGAATCACGGTTTAAAAATTAAATACTACACTGTTATGAACATGTGGATTACAAGACTTTCATTCACCATTCAAGGCATATTGACACTTAGAAGCATTTTCTCAGATTTCACAGTGTTCTCCTAATGGCAGTTTTCAAAATGAGGCACATTTCGCAAAAAAATTCTCTTCAAGCGAGTTCTACCCAATAGACATGTAACTTAAATTGTTTCCTTCACTACGACATTCCGTATTCCGAACACGTTACATGCATCACGAATTCGACAAACATTCTTTAATGAGTGTGAGCATGTGGATTACCGAACTTTCATCCACCATACAAGGCATATTTACACCTAGAAGTAGTTAGTCTGATTTCGCAGGTTTTTCCTAACATCCAGTTTCGAAAATCATGAAATTTTCACAGAAATATTCAACTCAAGCGAGTTCTATCCAGTAGAATTGTTATTTTCAGAGCTTCACTCACCGAGACATTCCGTGTTCCGAAAACGTTACATTCATCACGGCTTCGACAAACATTATTTAATGACCGTGAGCATGTGGATTACCGATTTTTCAACCACAATACAAGGCATATTTACACCTAGAAACATTTACTTATATTTCGCAGGTTTTACTAACATCACTTACGAAAATCAGGCAGTTTACGCAGAAAAATTCTCTTGGTGCATGTTCTATCCAATAGACATCTCATTTTCATAGATACCTTCACCGTAACATTCCGTGTTCCGAAAACGGTCCATGCACCACGGATTCAACAAATATCACTGCTGATTTCTTAGCATGTGAATTACACTTCTTTAATAACCCATTGAAACACATTGTCACCTTAAAGCATTTACTCAGATTTTGCAGCGTTTTCATAACAACAGTTTCCAAACTGAGGCAGATTTTTCAGTAAAATGCTCCTGGAGCGTGTTCTAACCAAGAGATATGTAATTTACATAGTTTTCCTCACCGTGACAGTCCATGTTCCGAACGCGTTACACACATCACGGATTTGACAAACATTCTTAATGAGTTGTGTACATGTGAATTACACAACTTTCATCCACCATACAAGGCATATTGACACCTAGAAACATTAACAATGAGTTTGCAGATATTTCCTAATAGCAGTTTCGAAAATCAGGCAGTTTTCAAAGGAAAAAACTGTTGCAGCGTGTTCTACCCAATAGATATGCAAATTACATAGATTCTCCCACTGTGAAATTACGTGTTTTGAACACGCTACATGCAGGAAAGCTTCAACAAAAATGCACTACAGGGTTGTTTGCATGTGGATTACAGGACTTTCTCACTATAGAAGGCATATAGATGCTTAGAAGCATTTTTTCTGATTTCACAGAGATTTCCAAACGTCAGTTTCGAAAATGAGGCCGATTTCACAGCAAAAACCTCTTGGAGTGTGTTCTAAACAATAGATATATAATTTACATGGATTCGCTCACCGTCAAATTCCGTGTTCTGAACACGCTACATGCATCTCGGATGCGACAAATATTCACTACAGAGTTGTTAGCAAGTGGATTACAGCACTTTCATCCACCATACAAACATTACTGAAACTTTGAAGAATTTTCTCAGATTTCAAACGTTAGTTTGAATGCCAGTTTTGAAAATGAGGCAGGTTTGGCAGAAAAATGCTCTTGGAGCCATTTCTACCCAAAAGATAGGTAATTTCCCTACTTTCAATCACCGTGACATTCTGTGTTCTGAACACGTTACATGCACCACGGATTCAACAAACATTCTTTAATGAGTTGTGAACATGTGATTTAACGAACTTTATTCCACCTTACAGTGCATATTTATACATAGAAATTTTATTCTGATTTAGTAGTATTCTCCTAATGTCAGTCTCTAAAATCATGCAGTTTCCACAAAAAAATCCTCTTGGAGCGAGCTCTACCCAATAGACATGCAATTTACATAGAACCCGTCATCGTGAATTCCGTGTTCCAAAAAAGCTACATGCATCAAGGATTCGACAAATATTCACTACAGAGTTGTTAGCATAAGGATTACCGAACTTTCATCCACCATAAAAGCCATGTTGACAATTTGAAGCATTTTCTCACATTTCGAAAGTTTTTCCTAATGCCAGTTTGGAAAAGGAGGCAGATTTGGCAGAAAAATTCTCGTGGAGCGAGTACTTCCCAATAGAAATGTAATTTACATAGTTTCCCTCACAGTGACATTCCATTTTCCCGAACACGCTACATGCATCAAGGTTTCAACAAACTTTCTCAAATGAGTTGTGAACATGTAGATTACAGAACTTTCATCCACCAAACATGGCATATTTACAAGTAGAAATATTAACTCTGAATTTGCAGCTCTTTCCTAATGCCAGTTTGGAAATTCAGGCCGTTTTCTCAGGGGAAAACTTTTGGAGCGAATTCTAACCAATAGGTGTGTAATTTACATAGATACCATAGCCTGGATTTTCCGTGATACGATCACACTGCATGCATAACGCTTTCTAAAAATATTCACCACAGAATAGATTGCATGTGGCTTTCCGATCTTGCATCACAATAAAAGTCATATTGACACTTTGAAGAATTTTCTCTGATTTTGCAGAGATTTTCAAATGCCAGGTTCAAAAATGAGGCAGATTTCTCAGAAAAAACTCTTACAGCAAATTCTACCCGAGACATGTATTTTTCATGGATTCACTCACCGTGATATTCTGTGTTCCGAACACACTTCACGTATCTAGGATTCGACAAATATTCACTACAGAGTAGTTAGCATGCGGATTACCGAAATTTCATCCACCATAAAAGGCAGATGTACACCGAGAATCTAGTAATCTGGGTTCGCAGGTTTTTCCTAACGCCAGTTTCGAAAATCAGGCCGATTTCTCAGGAAAAATCTCTTGGAGTGATTTCTAACCAAAGGAAATGTAATTTATATAAAATCTCTGGCCGTGAAATTACGTGTTCCGAACATGATACATGCATAAAGGATTCGACAAATATTCACTACAAATTTGTTAGCATGTGGATTACTGAACTTTCATCCACCACACAAAGCATATTTACACCTAGAACTGATTATTCTGATTTCACAGGTTTTTCCTAACATCCAGTTTCGAAAATCTTGAAATTTTCACTGAAATATTCAATTCAAGCCAGTTCTATCCAGCAGAATTGTTATTTTCAGAGCTTCACTCACCGAGACATTCCGTGTTCCGAAAATATTACATCATCACGGCTTCGACAAACATTTTTAATGACCGTGAGCATATGGATTACCGGTTTTTCAACCACAATACAAGGCATATTTACACCTAGAAACATTTACTTAGATTTCGCCGGTTTTCCTAACGTCAGTTACGAAAATCAGGCAGTTTTCGCAGAGAAATTCTCTTGGTGCATGTTCTATCCAATAGAAATCTCATTTTCATAGATACCTTCACCGAAACATTCCGTGTTCCGAAAACGGTCCATGCACCAAGGATTCAACAAATATTCACTTCTGAGTTCTTAGCATGTGAATTACACATCTTTAATAACCCGTTGAAGACATATTGTCACCTTAAAGGTTTTACTCAGATTTTGCAGGGTTTTCATAACACCAGTTTCCAAACTGAGGCAGATTTTTCAGTAAAATGCTCCCGGAGCGTGTTTTAACCAATAGATATGTAATTTACATAGTTTGCCACACCGTGACAGTCCATTTTCCAAACGCGCTACACACATCACGGATTTGTCAAACATTCTTCATGAGTTGTGTACATGTGTGTTACAGAACTTTCATCCACCATACCAGGCATATTGACATCTAGAAAACTTAACACTGAGTTCGCAAATATTTCCTAATAGCAGTTTCGAAAATCAGGCAGTTTTCAAAGGAAAAAACTGTTGGAACGTGTTCTATCCAATAGATATGTAAATTTCATAGATTTTCCCGCTGTGAATTTACGTGTTTCGAACATGCTGCATGCAGAAAATTTTCGAAAAAATACACTACAGTGTTGTTTGCATGTGGATTACAGGACTTTCTCACTATAGAACGCATATAAATTCTTAGAAGCAATTTCTGTGATTTCAGAAAGATTTCCAAATGCCAGTTTCGAAAATGAGGCCGATTTCACGGCAAAAACCTCTTGGAGCGGTTTCTAACCAATAGACATGTAATTTACATGGATTCGCTCACCGTCAATTTCCGTGTTCCGAACAAGCTACGTGCAACTCGGATGCGACAAATATTCACTACAGAGTTTTTAGAAATTGGATTACAGCACTTTCATCCACCATACAAGGCTTACTGACACTTTGAAGAATTTTCTCAGATTTCACACGTTAGTTTGAACGCCAGGTTTGAAAATGAGGCAGATTTGGTAGAAAAATGCTCTTGGAGCCATTTCTACCCAAAAGATAGGTAATTTCCCTACTTTCATTCACCTTGACATTCCATGTTCTGAACACGTTACATGCACCACGAATGCAAAAAACATTCTTTAATGAGTTGAGTACATGTGTTTTAACGAACTTTAAACCACCTTACAGTGCATATTTATACATAGAAATTTTATTCTGATTTAGTAGTGTTCTCCTAATGTCAGTCTCTAAACTCATGCAGTTTCCACAGAAAAATCCTCTTGGAGCGAGTTCTACCCAATAGACATGCAATTTATATAGAACATGACATCGTGAAATTCCGTGTTCCGAAAAAGCTACATGCATCACGGATTCGACAAATATTCACTACAGAGTTTAGCATGTGGATTACCGAACTTTCATCCACCATAAAAGCCATGTTGACAATTTGAAGAATTTTCTCACATTTCGAAAGTTTTTCCTAATGCCAGTATTGAAAAGGAGGCAGATTTGCCAGAAAAATTCTCGTGGAGCGAGTACTTCCCAATAGAAATGTAATTTACATAGTTTCCCTCACAATTACATTCCATTTTCGTCACACGCTTCATACATCAAGGTTTCAACAAACTTTCTCGAATGAGTTGTGAACATGTAGATTACAGAACTTTCATCCAACATATATGGCATATTTACAACTAGAAACATTAACACTGAATTTGCAGCTTTTTCATAATGCCAATTTGGAAAATCAGGCCGTTTTCTCAGGGAAAAGTTTTTGGAGCGAATTCTAACCAATAGGTGTGTAATTTACATAGATTCCATCGCGGGGATTTTCCGTGATACGATCCCAATGCATGCATAATGCTTTCCTAAAATATTCACCACAGATTTGTTTGCATGTGGTTTTACGATCTTGCATCACAATAGAAGGCATATTGACACTTTGAAGCATTTTCTCTGATTTTGCAGAGATTTTCAAACGCCAGGTTCAAAAATGAGGCAGATTTCTCAGAAAAAACTCTTAGAGCAAATTCTACCCATGAGAAATGTATCTTACATAGATACGCTCACCGTGATATTCTGTGTTCCGTACACACTTCATGTATCTCGGATTCGACAAATATTCTCTAGAGACTAGTTAGCATGCAGAATTCCGAACTTTCATCCACCATAAAAGGCAGATGTATACCGAGAATTTAGTAATCTGGGTTCGCAGGATTTTCCTAATGCCAGTTTCGAAAATCAGGCCGATTTCTCACGAAAAAACTCTTGGAGTGATTTCTAAAAAAGGGAAATGTAATTTACATAAATTCCCTGGCCGTGAAATTCCGTGTTCCGAACATGTTACATGCATAAAGTACTCGAAAAACATTCACTACAAATTTGTTAGCATGTGGATTACCGAACTTTCATCCACCATACAAAGCATATCTACACCTAGAACTAATTATTCTGATTTCACAGGTTTTTCCTAACATCCAGTTTCGAAAATCATGGAATTTTCACAGAAATATTAAATTCAAGCGAGTTCTATCCAGCAGAATTGTTATTTTCAGAGCTTCACTCACCGAGACATTCCGTGTTTCGAAAACATTACATTATCACGGCTTCGACAAACGTTCTTTAATGACCGTGAGCATATGGATTACCGATTTTTCATCCACAATACAAGGCATATTTACACCTAGAAACATTTACTTAGATTTCGCCGGTTTTCCTAACGTCAGTTACGAAAATCAGGCAGTTTTCGCAGAGAAATTCTCTTGGTGCATGTTCTATCCAATAGACATCTCATTTTCATAGATACCTTCACCGTAACATTCCGTGTTCCGAAAACGGTCCATGCACCACGGATTCAACAAATATTCACTTCTGAGTTCTTAGCATGTGAATTACACATCTTTAATAACCTGTTGAATACATATTGTCACCTTAAAGCTTTTATTCAGATTTTGCATCGTTTTCATAACACCAGTTTCCAAACTGAGGCAGATTTTTCAGTAAAATGCTCCTGGAGCGTGTTCTAACCAATAGGTATGTAATTTACATAGTTTGCCTCACCGTGACAGTCCATTTTCCAAACGCGCTACACACATCACGGATTTGACAAACATTATTCATGAGTTGTGTACATGTGTGTTACACAACTTTCATCCACCATACCAGACATATTGACATCTAGAAACCTTAACACTGAGTTCGCAGTTATTTCCTAATAGCAGTTTCGAAAATCAGGCAGTTTTCAAAGGAAAAAACTGTTGGAGCGTGTTCTATCTAATAGATATGTAAATTTCATAGATTTTCCCTCTGTGAATTTACGTGTTTCGAACATGTTACATGCAGAAAAGTTTCGACAAAAATACACCACATTGTTGTTTGCATGTGGATTACAGGACTTTCTCACTATAGAACACATATAAATTCTTAGAAGCATTTTCTGTGATTTCACAGAGATTTCCAAACGCCAGTTTCAAAAATGAGGCCGATTTCACGGCAAAAACCTCTTGGAGCGGTTTCTAACCAATAGACATGTAATTTACATGGATTCGCTCACCGTCAAATTCCGTGTTCCGAACACGCTACGTGCAACTCGGATGCGACAAATATTCACTACAGAGTTTTTAGCAAGTGGATTACAGCACTTTCATCCACCATACAAGGCTTACTGACAATTTGAAGAATTTTCTCAGATTTCACATGTTAGTTTGAACGCCAGTTTTGAAAATGAGGCAGATTTGGCAGAAAAATGCTCTTGGAACCATTTCTACCCAAAAGATAGGTAATTTCCCTACTTTCATTCACCGTGACATTCCATGTTCTGAACACGATACATGCACCACGGATTCAACAAACATTCTTTAATGAGTTGTGTACATGTGTTTTAACGAACTTTAATTTACCTTACAGTGCATATTTATACATAGAAATTTTATTCTGATTTAGTAGTGTTCTCCTAATGTCAGTCTCTAAAATCATGCAGTTTCCACAGAAAAATCCTCTTGGAGCGAGTTCTACCCAATAGACATGCAATTTACATAGAACCCGTCATCGTGAAATTCCGTGTTCCGAAAAAGCTACATGCATCACGGATTCGACAAATATTCACTACAGAGTTGTTAGCATGTGGATTACCGAACTTTCATCCACCATAAAAGCCATGTTGACAATTTGAAGAATTTTCTCACATTTCG